>NC_091368.1:21189484-21326984 GCF_038502225.1 Cherax quadricarinatus
TATGTTATTTATAGTGTTTATTATATCATATTAGATCAATTTTGATAGATAAATAAGTCGTAGAGTTGATATATAATCTGATATAAGCGTAATAATGAAGTGGTTTCTCCTGGCTCTCTCTGGAGCGGTGGTAGGCCTGGTTGGCTCTAAGTCTACGGATAAGCTCCGCCTACTGTTTTATGATGCCAAATAGTCAGTTATTATAATAGAAAGAATAATGCAAGAAAAAGAGACAAAAAACAAGGAAAAAATTCCAAAAAATTTATGGGCTGTGAGCAGACTCGCTACCCACATCACCGTCACCATACCTGATATAAATGACTATAATTTCTTGTAGGAACGTCGTAGAACACTACATTCACCCATCACCCATCGCCTACAATTCACCCGAAGCCACAGCCAATGGACAAGGGTCAGAACAATAAAAGAAGATCCAGTAACCAGCTAAGGACTCCTAACATCAAAGGTGAGAGCAGTAATAACACGAGGAAAACTTGTGGTACTACCAGCCAGGACACAACCCTCATCACCCACCGACATCACCACAACACACGACAGACAACAACAAACATGGGTCGATGGTGCTCCTGCATGCAGCAGATCCCGGGGCAACTTGCTGCTGTTTGCAATGGCTGTCTGCCGAGGAGAGACAGGCACCTAGCAACATCTGTTGTTGGGGCAATGGATGAATTCCCTGCTATGTTTGTTAACTGCTCATTACTCTGTAATTTGTCTATGATTGTAATCATGTGATAACGTGTTTATCATTCATTACCTTTGAAACTTGTCATGATCTTGACCAGCTCTACCTGGAGCTCATTACCTTTGTAAATTCTCATGATTAATGTGTTTATGATTCATTACCTTTGCAATTATTCATGAGTGTGACCAGCTCTACCTGGAGCTCATTACCTTTGTAACTTGGTCATGATTATGACCAGATGTAGTTCATTATCTTTGTAACTTGCTCAGCTATCAAAACTTTGGAGTCCAGTCCCTGGACCAATTATGTACCTCTGTAATCTTTTGACTACCGCCCACAGGATGGGTATGGGGTGCATAATAAACATATTAAACTGAACTGAACCACCGGCACCACCACAACACACGACAGACAACAACAAACATTGCCGCTGCCACAGTCCAAGATAACTCCTTCCCAGTATTTGATGTCAAGAAGATCACCGACCCAGAAATAGCTAAACTCCTTACGATTCTGAACCAAACGATCACCAAACTAACTCAAGAAATGCAGGAACTAAAAGCTAGCAATGCAGATTACCTCAACAAGATCACTGCTCTTGAACATAAACTAGACACTCTGGAACAACAAAGCAACACCCACACCCAGTCCCTAGACACCATCAACACTCTAAATGACCAAGTCATCCTAATTACTACCAACATTATAGAGGAAAGATCAAGAGTGGACCAACAACTTGCCAATGTCATAACCAACTTCCAAGACCATAATGACCAACAGCAGCTATCTGACGCTGTTGTAGTTAACAGCAAACATCTCCCACTCACAGTCACCCAAGAGACCTGCATGGAGACCACCCTACAGCTTATCAAGAACCACCTTCGCCTTATCATATGTATTGATGACCTAAAGGATTGCAAACTGATTGGCTACCAAGCGGGTAAAAAAACAGTGCTGTTAAAGTTCCAAACTAGCCTACAAAGAAACAACCTACTAAAAACATCTATTTCTATGAAATCTGATGTTTACATCAAAGAATGCCTTACCAAAACAAGACAAAATCTTCTTTATCGGCTAAGAAAATTGCGCTATGCCCAAAAAATCCACCAGTGCTTTGTGAGGGATGGAAAAATCTCAGTTAGGAAACAGCCCACTGGGAAGAGATACTTCATCTCTACAGAACATGACCTTAAAACATTCCTAAGTGAGGCTGGACTAACAGAATCAGAGTAAAGTGCAGATAATACCCATAGTCCACTGTTAGTGTTATATTGTCATAAATTTGTGCCCCCCTAAAATTCTAATACCCCAACTACTTTTGATTGTCATTGTTGTATTCAACGACCATTCTACCTCATAGTCTTAATTGTGTTTAATATCTACAGAATCTATCTCCTTTATTACAACTTACCACATCACTGTTCTATCTTATTTTATTATAAACTAGCCATAACTTGTCCTTAATAATTCTACCTCACTTTAAGAAATACTCTATTGCCCAATTTTATTCTAAAATCCCTATTATTTCCCAATTTTGCTTTAAACTATATTGATCAAACTTATTGTAAACTTCTTTTGTTGACCATTTTTATTCCATACTTTTTTAAACTAATATTTTCATCTACAACTTTAATATTATCCTGTCTACCATCTTACTAGCATATTATAACCAAGTCATTGCCATTTTTATTTTTATAATTTTTTTTATTATTCTTTTACTACCTTAACTTGTGTATTTTATCTTGTCAATTTAAATCTAGTTATGCTCTAATTCTTGTAAACAACTTATATAAGATCTTAGTGCAATTACAATTGAGAGTCTTGTGCCTATTTTTATATTATTAGATTAAATTCAGTTGTACTATAGCTCTTTCTAACTCAATACATAGTCCATACCAAATTCACTATATTAGACCATAGTGCAATTACTAGTGAAAGACTGGTGCTATTTTTAATTTGTATTTTTATATTATTAGATTAAACCTATTGTACTATAGCTCATTCTAGCTCAAAACATAGACTCCACAAAAGTCATTATATTAGACCTTAGTGCAATTACAAGTGAGAGTCTTGTGCTATTTTAATTCGTATTTTTATATTACTAGTCATACCTAGTTGTACTTTAGTTCATTCCAGCACAACACATAGACAACATCAACTTCATTATGTGTAGTAGTGACTATACTCTATATGACCAGAATACTCTAGCTATATTCTTGTCCAAACTTACCAACACTACAGATATCAGTACTAGAACTCAACACACAACTCAGGATATAAATAACCATAATTTAAACTTAGAAGATGATTGATCATGTTGACCCTGATCTAAACCTCCAAAATCTGACACCCAATCAAAACCTATTGGAAAGTAACTGCCTTTATTACACGGCATCACAAGCCAGCACTATCCTAAACAATGCTAAAAGTCTATCAGTACTTAACTACAACATCAGGTCCTTAAGCAAACACTATGATGACCTCCTAGCACTCCTTGAATCACTAAAGACACCCTTCTCCTGCATTATTCTTACTGAGACCTGGCTTAAGCAGGACACAATAGATATCTACCATCTACCAGGATACACAGCAATTCACAACTGCAGACTAAACCAAGTTGGGGGTGGTATTGCAATCTATTACTCTAACCAATTATCTTGTATTAATACCACTTGCTTTAGTGATGAATATGGGGAATATATTTTTGCTAATTTTACTGCAAAAAACCTTAAGACGCCTATAACAATCGGTGCCATTTACCGGATACCTCACACAAACATCCCAAATTTCAGTGAGAAATTAAAGTCACTAATAAAAAACAGACAAATGAATAAGCCGTTCTCTTAGCTGGAGACTTCAACATCAGCCTTGGCATACTAGATGATCAGCCTGTAACTGACTTCATCAACAATATGAACAACACACTTCTCATACCAACAATAACTAAACCAACCAGGCTCACTGAGACAAGTGCAACCATAATAGACCGCATATGGACCAATATACTAGCCCCCCTTAAATCAGGGATAATCACAGATAGCACTACAGACCACTACCCTACCTTCCTCTTGACAAACATTAGTAAACCACCACTTGAATACAACAAAGTCTCATTTAGACTCCATGACGAGGCCTCAATAAGGAAGTTCACAGCTGACCTAGAGACTGTTGACTGGCCTACAGAATTCTCCAAGGCCAATGGTATTGATGACTGGACAGACATTTTTCTTAAAAAATTACTTAGACTATACAACAAACATTGTCCTATAAAAACAAAACAGATCACAAACAAATGGCTTGGTTGCCCATGGCTAACCAGCACCATTCTGAAATCCATTGACAAGAAACACCAATATGAAAAGCAATATAGACAGGGCTTAATACACAAAGATATTCTTAAACACTATTCATCAGCTCTCACCAAAGTAATAAAGAAAGCCAAACAACTATACTACTCCAGTAGATTCACAGACACTAGAGGAGATATAAAAAAGACCTGGAAAACACTCTCTCAGATTCTAGGGACCCACAAACTGAGAAAAAACAAGAATATTGTCCTAACTAAACCTAATGAAACACCACTACATCCCACTGACACAGCTAACAAGATAAACGACTTCTTCTCAACCATAGGATCTAATCTTGCCAGTAAAATCCCACATACCAATGCCCATGCCGGGGACTACCTAGATGGGAATTTCCCTAATTCCTTCTATCTTGCACCAACTGAGCCCATGGAAGTCACCGAGATTATAAAGTCACTTAAAAATAACTCGGGGAATCTGTCTCATGTCCCACCATTACTGTACAAGCGAGCGGCCCATGTCCTTTCGCATGCTATTTCATTACTTTTTAACAAGTCACTAGAGACTAGCACCTTCCCGAAACTACTCAAGATGGCAAGGGTTACACCAATACATAAAGGTGGTGACCCTACAGACTTAAACAACTATAGGCCAATATCTAACTTACCATTGCTATCCAAAATCTTTGAGAAACTCGTGCACAGGAGACTGTATTCATTTATAACGGCTCAAAACATACTCAACCCCTGCCAATTTGGATTCAGGAAAAATAAAGCACTAATGATGCAATCATAAAAATGCTAGATCTGCTGTACACAGCATTGGAAAATAAGGAATATCCACTAGGAATTTTTATTGACCTAAGAAAAGCTTTTGACACAGTAGACCACGACATCCTACTCCACAAACTTGACCATTACGGTATAAGAGGCCATGCACTTGCTTATTTCAAATCTTACATTACTAATAGGTATCAGTATGTCACCATTAAAGACACAGCATCAGCAACACGGCCAATTGATACTGGAGTTCCGCAGGGAAGTGTCCTTGGTCCCCTGCTCTTCCTCATATACATCAATGACCTTCCAAACGTATCCCAACACCTGAAACCCATTCTCTTTGCTGACGACACGACTTATGTCATCTCTCACCCTAATCTTGCCACCCTCAACACCATTGTGAATGAGGAGCTGATCAAAATATCGACTTGGATGACAGCCAATAAACTTACGCTTAACACTGACAAAACCTACTATATTATGTTTGGTAGCAGAGCAGGAGATGCACAAGTTAACATTAAGATCGACAACACTCTAATTACCAGAAATAATGGGGCAAATTCCTAGGCTTATACCTTGACAACAACCTGAATTTCAGCACCCATATCCAGCATATAACCAAAAAAGTATCCAAAACGGTTGGGATCCTCTCCATGGTACGATACTACGTGCCGCAAAATGCCCTTCTCACACTATATCACTCACTTGTTTATCCATACATCACCTATGCTATTTGTGCTTGGGGATCAACTGCAGCAACACACCTAAAGCCAATAATAACCCAACAAAAAAGCTGCAGTAAGAATAATCACTAAATCCCATCCCTTGCAGCACACACCCCCACTTTTCAAAGATCTTAACTTACTACCTGTTCAGTGCATCCACACTTACTACTGTGCAATCTACATCTACAGGACCTTAAACTCCAATATCAACCTTGACCTAAAACGCTTTCTTGATAGTTGTGACAGAACCCACAGGCATAACACCAGATACAAACATCTCTACGACATTCCCCGTGTCCGACTAAACCTTTACAAAAATTCAATGTATGTCAAAGGCCCTAAAATCTGGAACACCCTACCTGAGAACTCTAGAACTGTGGTTCACACTTACACTCACTCACCCATTTGACCATAAACAGAAATATTAATCTCAATCTTAAAATAATGAATCCTGTGACACTCCAATACTGAAACTATGTACTGTGCTAAAACAAAAGCATTCACATTGCTAAACTCACAAACTAGTATTTAGTCACTTAGCCATAATACCAACTTACCTCATAATTTGTAATATTTAAAATTAAGAATTAATCTAAGTCTGCCCGAAATGCCTAGCCATGCTAGGTGTTCTAGTGGTGCACTCTGTAATTGAACTAAAACACTTTCAAGATAGTTGCGACAGGACCCATTGACACAATACCAGACACAATATCTCTGTGACATTCCTCGTGTCAGGCTAAATCTCTACAAGAACTCAATGTACATAAAAGAGCTTAAAATCTGGAACTCCCTGCTTAAAACTCTAGAACTACAGACTCAAAAACCAATTTCAAAACTACTGTTACATAACAGCTTATCTCCCTGACACACCCCATCATCAGCTAACTACATTTAAACCACCTATTCTCATTTTAATATCATACACACATATAAAACAAAACAGATTTACTCTCGATATCTGTGATTCCCCTAATTTACACTTACACTCACCCAAATGACTTTAAACATAAAATTCCTAATATAGTTACTGCCTGCCTCCTGGCAGTGAGAGCCTCTCATGCAGGGGACTTTCTGTTGGCTGTTCCCAACTCCAGCCTTGGCACACGCCTTGACCCATGCCTTGACCCACAGACCATTCACATCAGTGTTGCCCTTCGACTTGCCGTCCCTATTCTCGCCGAACACAGGTGTATTTGTGGTAGTGAAGCAGCAGACCGATTCGGGTACCGTGGTCTTGTGTGCCGTAAATCCGAGGGAGAGATTGCAAGACATGAGCTTAACAACAAGAGGAGCCTCATAGCCAGATGCCCAGCAGTAAGGGAGCCACCCCGCCTATGCAGATCTGATGGCAGCCAAAAGCATCCAGATGGTATCACCCTTCAAGCCTGGACAGACGGGAAGCAGGTGGTGTGGGACTACACATGTGCATCTACCTTGGCTGATAAATATCTCCAATACACCAGGGAGGAAGGAGGAGCAGCTGCCAGCTTCAGGGAGTCCAAAAAGTCTAGAAAATATGGAGAACTTTTCCAACATTATATGTTTGTTCCCATAGGATCAGAGACCCTTGGCTCATGGGGAAAGAATGCATCTAAATTCCTTAAGGAGCTGGGAAAAAGATTCATCAGGGTAACTAGGGGTCCCAGGGCAGCTAGTTTTCTGTTCCAGTGGCTCAGTGCAGCTGTTCAGAGAGGTAATGCCTGCTGTATTTTGGGTGTGAAAATTTGCCTGGACTGCCTCCATGTGAGTTGCCTACCCTGGCAAGCTCTGTTGACACCGAGCCCTGAGGTCGGTACCTCAGCCTCACAAGTGGCTTATAGGACAGATTTCCATAAATGACTGATGTTGCAAGAAATCTCGCCTGCATGCACGTATAAAGGACTAACTAACTTGGTGTTGGAGAATATATCCCGGTCTTCAACCTCCCTAAGCTTTAGGCCCTCTGGACTTCCTCTCAGAACCACATGCAACCGGGAGCTTTAATTCCTGCAATATTCATTCGATATTAGTGACCTGCCTGCACCTCAGAAATTCCTGTTTCCAAGGGGGTGTGTATCCCCTAGATTATGCAGAGTGACACTAACTTCTAGGCTGACAAGTGACGCCGGTACGTACCAGTCATGAACTGCCACCTGCACAAAGGCCCACAGCTCAACTCACTTGCAATTTTCCCCAGACACTGGCCAGAATCTTGCAAGAAAAAGGGAGGTCTCGTCCTACTGTATGGGCCTGACAGAGGAGGTCATCTACGGTACTTCGAGGTGCCTCCACCAGATTTCCCCAGGTCTAGTATGTAAAGACACATGGGGGCACTGCCTGCTGATCATGGCACTTGTTGCTCAGATGGTGCCTGGTCTTAGAAGAAAGGGCACTGAGGTCTTAAACCCGTGCCCCAGTATTCAAACTTGGGCTGCCAGTTCTCCCTGGCTAACATAACCTAGTGTTTGCCTATATTATCGGCCTATTACTACCAACATTAAGGCCTTAGGTCTACATTATTATTATCTACAGTTGCCTCAATAGTCCTAATATTAGTTCACTGACAGTAAAAACTACCTACCTCCTCCTTGAAGGGTAAATCTATCAATTAAGAAGTACCTTCCAACCACCTTCGCCAACCCGGGTGTGTGTGTGTGTGTGTTTTGGGTGGGTGTAAGGGCCACCCAACCCAGCCATTCCATAAATGACCTAATGGGATCTTTGTACGAAGTATCTGCCCTGTGGAACTTTTAGAACCGAATAAATTTCCACATTGGGCACACTCCAGCTCTGAGGAGCTGGATGAGATTTTCGCCTTATAATCGGTGATACACATGTAACAACACATACCGTATATGCCACCTTTATATCAATAATGTATCTCTTAAATCTTCTGTACCATATTATGTAATAAAATATTCCTATTGGTAAAAAAGAATGAAAAGATGGGGTGGTAGGGGAAGTGGAATATTCAAATGGCTTCAGGAAGAAATCCAAATATTCTTCCTTGAAGCCTTTATATCCACTATCGTTACTGCCTGATAAACCTTAAGATAGTCCTAAGTTTGCCTAAGATACTCTTCCAATTTAGGAACTTTAATAGAAACAGTGAATCATGCCATGACTTAACCATTCACATTACTAAATTTACTAATTGTAATATTGTTATATGTTTTGTACTACCTCATTATCACAAAACTAATTAATCATTTCAGTAACCTAGTACGTAATAATGTTTATATTACTACTCCATAACCTGTGTCAGTATAGAGTAAGAATTAGTATTAGTCTGCCAGAAATGCCTAGGCACGCTAGATGCCTTCTTTATAATTAATATTTTATAATATGCAAACCACACATTGTAGAGCTTTGCACGGAAATAAATATTTCCTTGTCCAAATAAACTCAAATTCATAAAACACATTGTTCTGGTAGTCAGGGAATTTTGGACTCAACAAGAAGTAGTTTCAGAGGCCCTTAACACCCAACAACAACAATAAGACGTAGTTTCAGAGGCCCTTAACACCCAACAACAACAATAACAAGACATTAAGACTGTTTTTCCTGCTTGTCACACCAACAACAGCAATAAATCAATGGTTTTACACCATGTATCACTGAAGTAAGTAGCAATGTTATTATATAAATATTGTATTGAAAAGTTTTCATAAAGGCCACAGAACATGTAAAGTATTATGTTTGAGGAATGTTGAATGTGGATGCTTATCCACCTAGGATAACCTGGGAAGGGTTACCCATCTAGGATAACCTGGGGAGGGTTACCCATCTAGGATAACCTGGGAAGGGTTACCCATCTAGGATAACCTGGGGAGGGTTACCCATCTAGGATAACCTGGGAAGGGTTACCCATCTAGGATAACCTGAGAAGGGTTACCCATCTAGGATAACCTGGGAGGGTTACCCATCTAGCATAACCTGGGAAGGGTTACCCATCTAGGATAACCTGGGAGGGTTACCCACCTAGGATAACCTGGGAAGGGTTACCTATCTACGATAACCTGGGGAGGGTTACCCACCTAGGATAACCTGGGGAGGGTTACCCATCTAGGATAACCTGGGGAGGGTTACTCATCCAGGATAACCTGGGGAGGGTTACCCATCTAGGATAACCTGGGAAGGGTTACCCATCTAGGATAACCTGGGGAGGGTTACCCACCTAGGATAACCTGGGAAGGGTTACCCATCTAGGATAACATGGGAGGGTTACCCACCTAGGATAACCTGGGGAGGGTTACCCATCTAGGATAACCTGGGGAGGGTTACCCATCCAGGATAACCTGGGGAGGGTTAGCCACCTAGGATAACCTGGGAAGGGTTACCCATCTAGGATAACCTGGGGAGGGTTACCCATCTAGGATAACCTGGGAAGGGTTACTCATCTAGGATAACCTGGGGAGAGTTAGCCACCTAGGATAACCTGGGGAGGGTTACCCATCTAGGATAACCTGGGAAGGGTTACCCATCTAGGATAACCTGGGGAGGGTTACCCACCTAGGATAACCTGGGAAGGGTTACCCATCTAGGATAACCTGGGGAGGGTTATCCACCTAGGATAACCTGGGAAGGGTTACCCATCTAGGATAACCTGGGGAGGGTTACCCATCTAGGATAACCTGGGGAGGGTTACCCATCTAGGATAACCTGGGGAGGGTTACCCATCTAGGATAACCTGGGAAGGGTTACCCATCTAGGATAACCTGGGAAGGGTTACCCATCTAGGATAACCTGGGGAGGGTTACCCATCTAGGATAACCTGGGAAGGGTTACCCATCTAGGATAACCTGGGGAGGGTTACCCACCTAGGATAACCTGGGAAGGGTTACCCATCTAGGATAACCTGGGGAGGGTTACCCACCTAGGATAACCTGGGAAGGGTTACCCATCTAGGATAACCTGGGGAGGTTTACCCATCTAGGATAACCTGGGGAGGGTTACCCATCTAGGATAACCTGGGGAGGGTTACCCATCCAGGATAACCTGGGGAGGGTTAGCCACCTAGGATAACCTGGGAAGGGTTACCCATCTAGGATAACCTGGGGAGGGTTACCCATCTAGGATAACCTGGGAAGGGTTACTCATCTAGGATAACCTGGGGAGGGTTAGCCACCTAGGATAACCTGGGAAGGGTTACTCATCTAGGATAACCTGGGGAGGGTTACCCATCCAGGATAACCTAGGGAGGGTTAGCCACCTAGGATAACCTGGGAAGGGTTACCCATCTAGGATAACCTGGGGAGGGTTACCCATCTAGGATAACCTGGGAAGGGTTACTCATCTAGGATAACCTGGGGAGGGTTAGCCACCTAGGATAACCTGGGAAGGGTTACTCATCTAGGATAACCTGGGGAGGGTTACCCATCCAGGATAACCTGGGGAGGGTTAGCCACCTAGGATAACCTGGGAAGGGTTACCCATCTAGGATAACCTGGGGAGGGTTACCCATCTAGGATAACCTGGGAAGGGTTACTCATCTAGGATAACCTGGGGAGGGTTAGCCACCTAGGATAACCTGGGAAGGGTTACTCATCTAGGATAACCTGGGGAGGGTTACCCATCTAGGATAACCTGGGAAGGGCTAGCCACCTAGGATAACCTGGGGAGGGTTACCCATCTAAGATAACCTGGGGAGGGTTACCCATCTAGGATAACCTGGGGAGGGTTACCCATCTAGGATAACCTGGGAAGGGTTAGTCACCTAGGATAACCTGGGGAGGGTTACCCATCTAGGATAACCTGGGGAGGGTTACCCATCTACGATAACCTGGGAAGGGTTAGCCTCCTAGGATAACCTGGGGAGGGTTACCCATCTAGGATAACCTGGGTAGGGTTACCCATCCAGGATAACCTGGGGAGGGTTAGCCACCTACGATAACCTGGGAGGGTTACTCATCTAGGATAACCTGGGGAGGGTTACCCATCTAGGATAACCTGGGGAAGGTTATCCATCTAGGATAACTTGGGGAGGGTTACCCATCTAGGATAACCTGGGGAGGGTTACCCATCTATAACAACCTGGGGAGGGTTACCCATCTAGGATAACCTGGGAAGGGTTAGCCACCTAGGATAACCTGGGAAGGGTTAGCCACCTACGATAACCTGGGGAGGGTTACCCATCTAGGATAACCTGGGGAGGGTTACCCATCTAGGATAACCTGGGGAGGGTTACCCATCTATAACAACCTGGGGAGGGTTACCCATCTAGGATATCCTGGGAAGGGTTAGCCACCTAGGATAACCTGGGGAGGGTTACTCATCTAGGATAACCTGGGGAGGGTTATCCATCTAGGATAACCTGCGAGGGTTAGCCACCTAGGATAACCTGGGGAGGGTTACTAATCTAGGATAACCTGGGAGCATTACCCATCTAGGATAACCTGGGAGCGTTACCCATCTAGGATAACCTGGGGAGGGTTAGCTGCCTAGGATAACCTGGGAAGGGTTAGCCACCTAGGATAACCTGGGGAGGGTTAGCCATCTAGGATAACCTGGGGAGGGTTACCCATCTAGGATAACCTCGGGAGGGTTACCAATCTAGGATAACCTGGGGAAGGGTTACCCATCTAGGATAGCCTGGGGAGGGTTACCCATCTAGGATAACCTGGGGAGGGTTACCCATCTAGGATAACCTGGGAAGGGTTACCCATCTAGGATAACCTGGGGAATGTTAACAACCCAGGATAATCTGGGGAGGGTTAGCCACCTAGGATAACCTGGTGTGGGTTAGCCACCTAGGCTAACCTAGGGAGGGTTAGCCACCTAGGATAACCTGGGGAGTGTTAGCCACCTAGGATATCCTAGGGAGAGTTACCCACCTAGGATAACCTGGGGAGGGTTAGCCACCCATGATAACCTGGGGAGGGTTAGCCACCTAGGATAACCCTGATGAGGGTTAGCCATCTAGGATTACCTGGGGAGGGTTAGCCACCCAGGATAACCTGGGGAGGGTTAGCCACCTAGGATAACCTGGGGAGGGTTACACATCTAGGATAAGCTGGGGAGGGTTACCCATCTGGAGTTTACCTGGAGAGAGTTCCAGGGGTCAGCGCCCCTGCGGCCCGGTCTGTGACCAGGCCTCCTGGTGGATCAGAGCCTGATCAACCAGGCTGTTACTGCTGGCTGCACGCAAACTAACGTACGAGCCACAGCCCGGCTGGTCAGGAACCGACTTTAGGTGCTTGTCCAGTGCCAGCTTGAAGACTGCCAGGGGTCTGTTGGTAATCCCCCATATGTATGCTGGGAGGCAGTTGAACAGTCTCGGGCCCCTGACACTTATTGTATGGTCTCTTAACGTGCTAGTGACACCCCTGCTTTTCATTGGGGGGATGTTGCATCGTCTGCCAAGTCTTTTGCTTTCGTAGTGAGTGATTTTCGTGTGCAAGTTCGGTACTAGTCCCTCTAGGATTTTCCAGGTGTATATAATCATGTATCTCTCCCGCCTGTGTTCCAGGGAATACAGGTTCAGGAACCTCAAGTAATTGAGGTGTTTTATCTCCGTTATTCGCGCCGTGAAGGTTCTCTGTACATTTTCTAGGTCAGCAATTTCACCTGCCTTGAAAGGTGCTGTTAGTGTGCAGCAATATTCCAGCCTAGATAGAACAAGTGACCTGAAGAGTGTCATCATGGGCTTGGCCTCCCTAGTTTTGAAGGTTCTCATTATCCATCCTGTCATTTTTCTAGCAGATGCGATTGATACAATGTTATGGTCCTTGAAGGTGAGATCCTCCGACATGATCACTCGTCTTTGACATTGGTGTTTCGCTCTGTTTTGTGGCCAGAATTTGTTTTGTACTCTGATGAAGATTTAATTTCTTGTGTTTGCCATATCTGAGTAATTGAAATTTCTCATCGTTAAACTTCATATTGTTTTCTGCAGCCCACTGAAAGATTTGGTTGATGTCCACCTGGAGCCTTGCAGTGTCTGCAATGGAAGACACTGTCATGCAGATTCGGGTGTCATCTGCAAAGGAAGACACGGTGCTGTGGCTGACATCCTTGTCTATGTCAGATATGAGGATGAGGAACAAGATGGGAGCAAGTACTGTGCCTTGTGGAACAGTGCTTTTCACTGTAGCTGCCTCGGACTTTACTCTGTTGACTACTACTCTGTGTGTTCTGTTAGTGAGGAAATTATAGATCCATCATCCGACTTTTCCTGTTATTCCTTTAGCACGCATTTTGCGCTCTATTATGCCATGGTCACACTTGTCGAAGGCTTTTGCAAAGTCTGTATATATTACATCTGCATTCTTTTTGTCTTCTAGTGCATCTAGGACCTTGTTGTAGTGATCCAATAGTTGAGACAGACAGGAGCGACCTGTTCTAAACCCATGTTGCCCTGGGTTGTGTAACTGATGGGTTTCTAGATGGGTGGTGATCTTGCTTCTTAGGACCCTTTCAAAGATTTTTATGATATGGGATGTTAGTGCTATCGGTCTGTAGTTCTTTGCTGTTGCTTTACTGCCCCCTTTGTGGAGTGAGGCTATGTCTGTTGTTTTTAGTAACTGTGGGACGACCCCCGTGTCCATGCTCCCTCTCCATAGGATGGTAAAAGCTCGTGATAGGTGTTTCTTGCAGTTCTTAACGAACACGGAGTTCCATGAGTCTGGCCCTGGGGCAGAGTGCATGTGCATGTCATTTATCGCCTGTTCGAAGTCATTTGGCGTCAGGATAACATCGGATAGGCTTGTGTTAATCAAATTTTGTGGCTCTCTCATAAAAAATTCATTTTGATCTTCGACTCTCAGTCTGGTTAGCGGCTTGCTAAAAACTGAGTCATATTGGGACTTGAGTAGCTCACTCATTTCCTTGCTGTCATCTGTGTAGGACCCATCTTGTTTAAGTAGGGGCCCAATACTGGACGTTGTTTTCGACTTTGATTTGGCATAGGAGGAGAAATACTTTGGGTTTCTTTCAAATTCATTTATGGCTTTTAGTTCTTCCCACGATTCCTGACTCCTATAAGATTCCTTTAGCTTAAGTTCGATGCTTGCTATTTCTCTGACCAGTGTCTCCCTACGCCTTTCAGATATATTGACCTCTTTTAGCCGCTCTGTTATTCTTTTCCATCGCCTGTAAAGGGAGCGCCTGCCCCTTTCTATTTTACATCTACTCCTTTTTCTTAGAGGAATAAGCCTTCTACATACATCGAGCGCCACCGAGTTAATCTGTTCTAGGCATAAGTTGGGGTCTGTATTGCTTAGTATATCTTCCCAGCTTATATCAGTTAGGATTTGGTTTACTTGGTCCCACTTTATGTTTTTGTTATTGAAGTTGAATTTGGTGAATGCTCCCTCGTGACTAATCTCATTATGTCGGTCTGGGGCTCCGCGCATACCTGTCAGAACCTCAATTATGTTGTGATCTGAGTATATTGTTTTTGATATTGTGACATTTCGTATCAGATCATCATTGTTAGTGAAGATGAGGTGACATTTCGTATCAGATCATCATTGTTAGTGAAGATGAGGTCTAGTGTATTCTCTAGTCTAGTAGGCTCTATTATTTGCTGCTTTAAATTGAATTTTGTGCAGAGATTTAAAAGCTCATGTGAGTGTGAGTTTTCATCAGAGCTGCCTCCTGGTGCTATTACTGCAACAATATTATTTGTTATATTCCTCCATTTTAGGTGCCTTAAGTTGAAATCCCCCAGGAGCAAGATGTTGGGTGCAGGAGCTGGCGGATTTTCCAGACAGTGGTCAATTTTTAACAGCTGTTCCTGGAATTGCTGGGATGTTGCATCCGGAGGCTTGTAGACTACCACAATGACTAGGTTTTGGTTCTCGATCTTTACTGCTAAAACTTCTACTACATCATTTGAGGCATTCAGCAGTTCTGTGCACACAAGTGACTCTGCAATGTGCAGGCCAACCCCCCCCCCCCTCATCCTTTTGCCTGTTCACTCTGTCGCATCTGTATAGGCTGTAACCTTGGATCCATATTTCGTTGTCCAAGTGATCCTTTATGTGGGTCTCAGTGAAAGCCACGAACATTGCCTTTTCCTCTGCAAGCAGTCCACGGATGAAAGGTATTTTGTTGTTTGTTGATGGCTTTAGACCCTGTATATTTGCAAAGAAGAATGTCATCGGACTAGTGGTATTGTTGATACTGGGGGGGGGGGGGGGAGTTCTGGCATTAGTATCTGTATCTGTTGGTTTGGAGTGGAGGCCATCGACTGTGGTTCCACTCCAGGAATTATTTGGTGTACGATTTCTGCCATTTCCTGCCAGATTTTTTTTCTTCCTGGCACTAAAAAACCTCTCCCTCTTGAGTGGCTGTGGCTACCCAGGTTTTCCCATGGCCTGGATGTTTTGTATCTTTTTGTTCCCTTTAGATGGTGTGCCTGGCAATTTAAGTTATAGCACAGTCTTTCCTGTACTGAAGAGGTACACATTTCAGGGTGAAAAAGCTTACAGGATGGGAGTTTGCGTTTTCCTGTTGTCATATGGGCATGGCATTTTCTAGGGTGGTCATAGTTGCACGTCCCATCTGTTTTTCCAGATTTCCCATGCCTGCAGATACCAAGTGCATAGTATGTGCACAGGCTTGGTTTCCTTTTGCCTTGGGTTTCTGTGACTATTCCCTTTTGGTGCATGTTTCCCTGTTGGTGCAACTGTCTTATTCCTAACCTCCCTAGCACCCTCAAAGGAGCTCCCACCAGTTGTTTTTGGTAATATATCCTCACTATTGGTAGTGGAGTCCTCTTGTTTGCCATTTCCTGTGGTATTTCTAGTTTGCAATATTGGTTTTATCTTATCTTTGACTACACTTGATTCCCCACTACGGCTCCTGTCTCCCATGAGGTCATTTATTTTCCATCCTGCGTACCCTTTGACTGTCCCAGGACGGTCGTATATGTACGTCATGGGAGATACCGTGTTTGACGTATCTATACGCATAAATTCTAGCGGCTTCAAATCAAGCGGGAGAGGGCTGGTAGGCCTACACGAGAGAGAATGGGTCTCAGTGGTCGGTGTGCACCCTGTGAAAAAAATCTGGGACTCAGCGGTGCATTGTGGGAACGCCATCTTGGTAGTCCATTTTCACCATGCCTCGCGGTAAGAAGTTCCTCACTCCTCGGCGGATTGGAGGTCTTTTGTTCCCAAGTGATAGCTCAAACAGTGATGATAGTGTCAGTGAAAGTGAATTCCCTGGTTTTGAAGCGGGTGTGACCGAGAAAATTACCCAGGATAACATAATTAGTGATGAAAACCCAGATGACCCACAACCATCCACCTCTGGTGCTAGGCCGGCTCGTTCATATTCACCTGTACCAGGACGAAAGAGGAAACTATTTGCCCGTGTACAAGACTCAGATGTGAGCAGTGCAAGTGATAGTGATAGTGATTTCAAGGTTATTGAAAGCACTTCTAGTTGTGACAGTGAGGGTGAATATTCCCCAGTGAAACGGCAGTACATGTATATACGACGTCGCATGCGGTCTGGTAGTGTGCCATATGCTCTTCCAAGAGGAAGGAGTACATCTCGGAGCACATCCCGTGGCCCTACACCACGTCCTGATAGTGAAGATGACGATATTGTTACGATGGGTATAAATGATGTGAGTGAGGCAGCAGGCGGTGGTGGTGATAGTGACGGTGCCATGAGTCATGTGACACCAGCAGTGGGCCACGCTAGTGCCCGCGCTGCTGACTCTGCACAACTACAACCTGCTTCGGCCGACCCCACACTCTCACAACCACAACCACAACCACAACCTGCACAACCACAACGACATTACAATATCCAGAACGCACCAGCTGACCGCATCTGGGATTGGCATCAAGATGACGAGTTTGTTCCCAATCCCCATGACTTTGATGGAGGACAAAGTGGAATACGGCCATCATGTACACTTGGGAACAATCCCACTGAACTGGAATGCTTTCAGTTGTTCTTCGATGAACCCCTGATGGACATTATTGTCAGGGAAAGCAATACATACTATGAGTACACCATGGCAAACACTATGCTTTCACCAAGATCACGCCTACACCAGTGGAAGGACACAACTGTGGCAGAGATGTATCTGTTCTTTGCCACAATAATGCTTATGCCACATGTGTATAAGCATAGTGTCAGCACATACTGGGCGACAGACCGCCTGATTTCAACCCCTGCTTTCAGTGACATTATACCAGTGAATAGATTTGTGTTACTGTTACGTATGTTACAGTTTTCAGACAAAACCAGGCCTGACAGAAGCGACAGGTTATATAAGATCAGACGTGTGTTTATGTACCTGAAACAAAAGTGCTGTATGTATTTTTATCCCTTCAGGAAGCTTGTTATTGACGAGTCTTTGATTTTGTTCAAAGGAAGACTCTCATTCAAGCAGTATATACCAAGCAAGAGGAAACGCTTTGGTATAAAGTTATTTGTTCTGTGTGATTGCAAAACTGGTCTGGTTTTGGATATAATTGTGTACACTGGCGGTAAAACAATGGAAGATACCAGGAAGTTACTGGGTATCTCTGGTGATGTGGTTAGAACAATGATGGAGCCATATCTTGGTAAGGGGCATATTTTATATACTGACAACTGGTACACAAGCCCTACACTCAGTGATTTCTTGCGAGTGAACATGACAGATGTGTGTGGCACAGTGCGTAGAAATCGTAAACATATGCCTAGGTTCGAAGCTGGCAGTCGTAGAGGTGAAGTGCAGGTGTTTGCTGCCAATGACATCATGGCATTTCGGTGGCATGACAAACGTGATGTCACACTGCTGACATCAGTTCACCGACACGAAATGGTAGAGACTGGCAAGCAGAATAGAGAGACCAATGAACCTATTGTAAAACCTGCAGCTGTGATGGATTACAACCTCAATATGCGCTTAGTGGACAAATGTGACATGCAGATTGGGTTTGCTGACTGTGTTCGCAAGAGTTATAAGTGGTACATAAAACTGTTTTTCCATCTTCTTGACATTTCCATGCTGAATGCTTATAATATGTATAAGTTGAAGACCAAGAACAAACCCAAATATGGTGAATTTTGTTTGTCAGTCATCAGACAAATAATATTCAAGCACCAAGAAACAACACTTGGAATAGACCAGCGCCCACGAAATTATCAACACATGTCCTCTCGTCTGAGGCCTGGTGATCACTACCCCATACCACTGCCTGCTACTACTGCCAAGAAAAATGCTCAGAAGAGGTGTTTTGTCTGTGGACATACCACAAAACGCACACAAAAACGCAGAGACACTCGTTTTATGTGTGAGGAGTGTAAGACACCATTGTGCTTATACCCATGTTTCAAAGAATTCCACAAGCTGCAGCACTTCTAATAAAGTGTCCAGTGATTGTACATATGTATATATATTATAAAGCAATCGTAATAAACATTTGTTTACATTGTTTGTTTGTGTAAACAAGTTTTAGCAACATTATAATGATACGAGTGTTTTTGCTATAATTGTGTTACATTCAACGAGTGTATATTTGAACATTGCACAATAATTTGGTCTCACAGGCCACAAAAGTTATGTGAAAAAATAAAATAGTGAAAAAAACAAGAAACCATCGAATACAAGTAAATAAAAGTTTACCGGGTGAGCGGCAGTCGCCGCTGTTGCCGCCAGCAGATCAATTTCAGCAAACTTCAGGACTCTATATCTCGGTAAGTACTGATGGGAAAAATTTTTTTTTGGGACTAAAACAATCAGAAAAATAATCTTAACATTTTCATAAGAAAAAATAATTTTTTTTTTTTCGAATATTTTGCGACACCAGGAGCAACTTCAGGATTGGGCCCTTCGACAGTCAAAGGGTTAATACCAATGTGATATTAGTTCACAGATTTATCTCATTTGGACATACCCAAAAACACTTCCCTGTTTTAATACTTCTTGTAGCTAGTTCATGGATATTTGCACAAGGGGCGTGACACCAATTTCCACAAAAATGACTACAGTGGACCCCCGCATAACGATCACCTCCCAATGCGACCAATTATGTAAGTGTATTTATGTAAGTGTGTTTGTACATGTATGTTTGGGGGTCTGAAATGGACTAATCTACTTCACAATATTCCTTATGGGAACAAATTCGGTCAGTACTGGCACCTGAACATACTTCTGGATTGAAAAAATATCGTTAACCGGGGGTCCACTGTATTTATCCATGTGGAAGCCCATTTGTTTGATTGATTGCAGACTACACAGAGCTTCATAATGATTTGAATGGTTGAATTACTGTAATTCTACTAGCAACCTCTTGAATACTCTATTAATAACCTCCTTAAAGTGAAGCTCTAGCTATTTGTATTTCTATTTCTAACTGTACTTGTATGTTAGGACAGCTTACCGGAGTATTCTCCTGTTTTTTTATTTATTGTTTGTGTTTATAAGGGCGCCTACAACCCCATCCATTTGCAGTCTTCTTTATTGTCCAACGAATCCGTTTGAAATCGGTCGAGGGTTTGGACCAGTTGAGGGTTCGGAACCAGTCTGATCTGATCAGTGGGTCACTTATTTAAAATATACTGGTCGGTGATTTGGGCTAAGACATGAAGGATCTACTGGAAGTTATCTACCCGAGTAATATGTGATTTGACTAATACAAAAAGTATAACTTGCGTGTTGAAGAACCGGTGATTGCTGGCAGCTCCTACAATGACGAATGGTCGACCTCAACCCTTGTTTATCAATCACTGTATCTAGCTTTTCTAGGCTTTTTCCGTCTCCACCACAATAAATGCTATGTTATCACTATAGTTGACTGGTGGATATTTTGGAGAAAGGACACTTTTTCTGTAGTAATATTTTCTTCTCGTTATGTATATTGCGACCGCTGGTAACTACAGCCTATATGAGATTCACAGTATACGACTGGTATTTCAAGAAAATAGAAACTAATGAAAGTCACTCCACTCCACTAAGTACTATTACAATACTGGTTAGTTGCTACTACAACACTGTATTCTGCTAATCACTGGTATCCCTAGATTATATGCGAGTACACTAGCAGGCCAGGAAGATTTAAAACAGCTGACCAGTGTGGTAAGTTTCTGGCGACTTCTGGCACCTGCCTCTACAGGCTTATCACTTCATTTACAAATTCACCTGTTTTCAAATGACACTTTAGCCTTTATTATCTATGTACTATTATCTATACTAGGGAGCCACTGTAGTATACACTATACACTATGTATACACAATATTATCAGGGAGACTTTCTTTCCTCTGACAAAGAAAAGTTCTATTATTATTATTTTGCACACGGCACACTAGGCCTATTCCCCTCTGGCAGTAAACTCTGCTAGGTAGTGCACATTAATTCTCCTTTTTTGACTCAGTATATAATGTCTTCCGCCCAAGATTGGTTCCAGGCGCTAGAGGGATGTATCGTATAAGATTGATGGCACAAATTAAAGTTCTAGCACGTAAGAGCGACCGTGAAAACACGAGAAAACACGGAGCACAACGGGGCACGCTGGCACGCTGGCACTTCATTACCTGGGCAGGGTTATCCGTCTAGGATAACCTGGGAGGGTTAGCCACCTAGGATAACCTGGGGAGGGTTACCAATCTAGGATAACCTGGGGAGGGTTACCCATCTAGGATAACCTGGGAGGGTTACCCATCTAGGATAACCTGGGGAGGGTTAGCCACCTAGGATAACCTGGGAAGGGTTAACCACCTAGGATAACCTGGGGAGGGTTACCCATCTAGGATAACCTGGGGAGGGTTAGCCATCTAGGATAACCTGGTGAGGGTTACCCATCTTGGATAACCTGGGGAGGGTTACCCATCTAGGATAACCTGGGGAGGGTTAGCCATCTAGGATAACCTGGGGAGGGTTACACATCTAGGATAACCTGGGGAGGGTTACCCATCTAGGATAACCTGGGGAGGGTTAACAACCCAGGATAATCTGGGGAGGGTTAGCCACATAGGATATCCTAGGGAGAGTTACCCACCTAGGATAACCTGGGAGGGTTAGGCACCCATGATAAACTGGGGAGGGTTAGCCACCTAGGATAACCCTGATGAGGGTTAGCCATCTAGGATTACCTTGGGAGGGTTAGCCACCCAGGATAACCTAGTTAGCGTTAGCCACCTATGATAACTTGGGGAGGGGTATCCTCCTAGGATAACCTGGGTAGGGCTAGCCACCTAGGATAACCTGGGGAGGGTTAGCCACCCAGGATAACCTGGGAAGGGTTAGTTACCCAGGATAACCTGGGAAGCATTAGCCACCTAGGCTAACCTAGGGAGGGTTAGCCACCTAGGATAATCTAGGGAGGGTTATCCACCTAGGATATCTTAGGGAGAGTTAGGGTAGGGTTAGCCATCCAGGATAACCTGGGGAGGGTTAACCACCTAGGTTAACCCTGAGAAGGGTTAGCCATCTAGGATTACCTGGGAAAAGGGTAGCCACCCAGGATAACCTAGGGAGGGTTAGCCACCTAGGATAACCTGGGGAGGGTTATCCTCCTAGGATAACCTGGGGATAGGTTAGCCACCTAGAAGAACCTGGGGAGGGTTAGTTACCCAGGATCACCTGTGGAGGATTACCCACCTTAGATAACCTGGGGAAGGGTTAGCCACCTAGGATAACCTGGGGAAGGGTTAGCCACCTAGGATAACCTGGGGAGGGTTAGCCACCTAGGATAACCTTGGTAGGGTTAGCCACCTAGGATAACCTGGGGAGGGTTAGCCACCTAGGATATCCTAGGGAGAGTTACCACCTAGGATTACCTGGGGAGGATTAGCCACCTTGGATAACCTGGAGAAGGGTTAGCCACCTAGGATAACCTGGGGAGGGTTAGCCACTCAGGATAACCTGGGGAGGGTTAGCCACTCAGGATAACCTGGGGAGGGTTAGCCACTCAGGATAACCTGGGAAGGATTAGGCACCTACAATAACCCAGGGAGGGTTAGTCATGTAGAATAACCTGGGAAATATTAGCCACCTAGTATAACCTGGGAAGGGGTTAGCTACCTAGGATAACCTGGGGAGGGTTAGCCACCTAGGATAACCTGGGAAGGGTTAGCCACTTAGGATAACCTGGGGAGGGTTACCCATCTAGGATAACCTGGGGAGGGTTAGCCATCTAGGATAACCTGGGGAGGGTTACCCATCTAGGATAACCTGGGGAGGGTTACCCATCTAGGATAACCTGGGGAGGGTTAGCCATCTAGGATAACCTGGGGAGGGTTACCCATCTAGGATAACCTGGGGAGGGCTAACAACCCAGGATAATCTGGGGAAGGTTAGCCACATAGGATAACCTGGTGAGGGTTAGCCACCCATGATAACCTGGGGAGGGTTAGCCACCTAGGATAACCCTGATGAGGGTTAGCCATCTAGGATTACCTGGGGAGGGTTAGCCACCCAGGATAACCTGGTTAGCGTTAGCCACCTATGATAACTTAGGGAGGGTTATCCTCCTAGGATAACCTGGGTAGGGCTAGCCACCTAGGATAACCTGGGGAGGGTTAGCCACCCAGGATAACCTGGGAAGGGTTAGTTACCCAGGATGACCTGGGAAGGATTAGCCACCTAGGCTAACCTAGGGAGGGTTATCCACCTAGGATATCCTAGGGAGAGTTACCCACCTAGGATAACCTGGGTAGGGTTAGCCATCCAGGATAACCTGGGGAAGGTTAACCACCTAGGTTAACCCTGAGAAGGGTTAGCCATCTAGGATTACCTGGGAAAAGGGTAGCCACCCAGGATAACCTAGGGAGGGTTATCCTCCTAGGATAACCTGGGGATAGGTTAGCCACCTAGAAGAACCTGGGGAGGGTTAGCCATCCAGGATATCCTGGGGAGGGTTAGTTACCCAGGATCACCTGGGGAGGATTAGCCACCTTAGATAACCTTGGGAAGGGTTAGCCACCTAGGATAACCTGGGGAGGGTTAGCCACCTAGGATAACCTGGTTAGGGTTAGCCACCTAGGATAAACTGGGGAGGGTTAGCCACCTAGGACATCCTAGGGAGAGTTACCCACCTAGGATAACCTGGGGAGGGTTAGCCACCCATGATAACCTGGGGAGGGTTAGTCACCTATGATAACCCTGATGAGGGTTAGCCATCTAGGATTACCTGGGGAGGGTTAGCCACCCAGGATAACCTGGGGAGGGTTAGCCACCTATGATAACCTGGGGAGGGTTATCCTCCTAGGATAACCTGGGTAGGGTTAGCCACCTAGGATAACCTGGGTAGGGTTAGCCATCCAGGATGACCTGGGGAGGGTTAACCACCTAGGTTAACCCTGAGAAGGGTTAGCCATCTAGGATTACCTGGGAAAAGGGTAGCCACCCAGGATAACCTAGGGAGGGTTAGCCACCTAGGATAACCTTGGGAGGGTTATCCTCCTAGGATAACCTGATGATAGGTTAGACACCTAGAAGAACCTGGGGAGGGTTAGCCATCCAGGATATCCTGGGGAGGGTTAGCTACCCAGGATCACCTGGGGAGGATTAGCCACCTTAGATAACCTTGGGAAGGGTTAGCCACCTAGGATAACCTGGGGAGGGTTAGTCACCTAGGATAACCTGGGGAGGGTTAGCCACCTAGGATAAACTGGGGAGGGTTAGCCACCTAGGACATCCTAGGGAAAGTTACCCACCTAGGATAACCTGGGGAGGGTTAGCCAGCCATGATAACCTGGGGAGGGTTAGCCACCTATGATAACCCTGATGAGGTTTAGCCATCTAGGATTACCTGGGGAGGGTTAGCCACCCAGGATAACCTGGGGAGGGTTAGCCACCTATGATAACCTGGGGAGGGTTATCCTCCTAGGATAACCTGGGTAGGGTTAGCCACCTAGGATAACCTGGGGAGGGTTAGCCACCCAGGATAACCTGGTAAGGATTAGTTACCCAGGATAACCTGGGAAGGGTTAGCCACCTAGGCTAACCTAGGGAGGGTTAGCCACCTAGGATAACCTAGGGAGGGTTATCCACCTAGGATATCCTAGGGAGAGTTACCCACCTAGGATAACCTGGGTAGGGTTAGCCATCCAGGATAACCTGGGGAGGGTTAACCACCTAGGTTAACCCTGAGAAGGGTTAGCCATCTAGGATTACCTGGGAAAAACGGTAGCCACCCAGGATAACCTGGGGAGGGTTATCCTCCTAGGATAACCTGGGAATAGGTTAGCCACCTAGAAGAACCTGGGGTGGGTTAGCCACCCAGTATATCCTGGGGAGGGTTAGTTACCCAGGATCACCTGGGGATGATTAGCCACCTTGGATAACCTGGGGAAGGGTTAGCCACCTAGGATAACCTGGGGAGGGTTAGCCACTCAGGATAACCTGGGAAGGATTAGGCACCTACAATAACCCAGGGAGGGCTAGTCATGTAGAATAACCTGGGAAATGTTAGCCACCTAGTATAACCTGGGAAGGGGTTAGCTACCTAGGATAACCTGGGGAGGGTTAGCCACCCAGGGTAACTTGGGGAAGTGTTACCCACGTAGGATAACCTGCAGAGGGTTAGCCACCCAGGATATCCTGGTGGAGGATTAGCCACCTATGATAACCCAGGGGGGAGTTAGCCACCCATTGTGATGCAGGGGAGGGTTAGTCACCTGGGATTACCTGGGGAAGGGTTTTCATCCAGGATAACCTGGGGAGGGTTAACCACCCTCCACAGGTTATCCTGGGGAGGGTGGCTGTCATTATGAGTGCTTGTTGTGGAGATATCATGTTGATCCACATATGGTGGAGATTATTGTTGGTTTAGTTATAGAAGGTAGTAGCAAGCAGTTGTTCATAGTGTTTGTGAAATCAGTTACTGGAGGATCAGTTGCTTGGATGAGGTTTATGTTGAAGTCTTATATAGCTATCAGCTGGTATTTATTGAACTTTGAATCCATTATCATGTTTCTAAGGTTACCACTGAAAGTGTACGGATTTGTGTGTGGTAATCTGTAGACTGCTCCAACTGTTATAAGTTTTATGATATGAATTTAGCGATTATACATTCACCACTGTCATCCCATGTACAAGTAAATTTCATACATTCCAGCTCATCAGAGTAGTAGATGGCCTCCTCCTAGATGGTCAGGCCTGCAGTTGTGCGGCTGTTTAACCAGGTATGTTAAATAGTGTGTCACATCTTGTTTGAGCCAGGTTTCAGTTTGAATAATCAGAGTTATAGTAGTGTTTAGAGGTTTAATGAGCATTTAATGTTGTAAGTATTTAATAGGCACAGTAATATGAATGCATATTTTGTAATTTAAGTAAGTTCCAACTCTTCAAGAGTTGGGGAACAGGGTGTTGTCTGGCACAGGAGTTGGTGATAGTCCGCACAACAGCTTTTTGTTGGGTTATTAGTGGTTTAAAATGATTTCTTTTGGTAGCTCTCCAGGCACATATATCATAGATGAGGTATGCATAGATTATAGACTTGTATAGTAAACCATACCCCGGCTGGGATTGAACCCGCGGTCAGAGAGTCTCAAAACTCCAGCCCGTCGCATATAGTGTAAGAAGTGTTGTTTGGAGTACATAGTTCTTTGTCTTGGAGAGGATGCCTACTGTTTTGGAGACCTTGATTATGTGCTGGATGTGAGTATTAAATTTCAAATTGCAGTCAAGGTGTAGACCTAATAAACTGCCATTAGTGTGTTTTGTAATGAGAGAACTGTTGATCAGTATGTTAAAATGGACAATGCCCAGAGTCAACAGACTTAATCTGTTTCCTCGATATTCTCCGCCCACACATTTTTTTCATTAATGTAAGTTTTGCATCAGACTTTGCATTTTGTTTTTTCAGGAAAAAATTCTCTACCACAGTATATGTTTATTTTTTTTTCTCTGAGATCACAGGAGTGATAAAATAATTAAATTTGAAATCTGTTAAATTTAAGGTTTGTTGTATTGTGTTAAGAAGTGAGATACTACCTTCCTGTCAGGTAACTGTGAAACAGAAACCTGTAACTGTTTTACACGATGGTAGGATTGCGGGAGTCTTTTTTCTGTCTCATGAACACACTGGATAATAGGTATATCTTGCTACTTCTACTTACACTTAGGTCACACTACAATTCAAAGTTTTTTCTCTATAAGGATTACAATGCTGAGTTTACAGAATTTGGTTATTGTGTGGTTTACATGTAGTAAAATAATAATTACAGAGTGTACCACTAGAACACCTAGCATGGCTAGGCATTTCGAGCAGACTTAGATTAAATCTTAAGTTTAAAATATTACAAAATTATGAGGTAAGTTGGTATTATGGCTAAGTGACTAAATACTAGTTTGTGAGTTTAGCAATGTGAATGCTTTTGTTTTGGCACTATACATAGTTTCAGTATTGGAGTATCACAGGCCAACTTATGACTAGTTAAGATTCATTATTTTGAGATTGAGATTGATATTTCTGTTTATGGTCAAATGGGTGAGTGAGTGTAAGTGTTAACTACCAGGTTGTATTCGTGTAATTAGTTGACAGGGTGTAGCAGGGAGATAAGATGTTTTCTGATGGTAGTTTTGAAGGTGATGAATGTGTCTGCAGTTTTAGCATTTTCAGGTAGGGTGTTCCAGATTTTAGGGCCTTTGACATACATTGAATTTTTGTAAAGGTTTAGTCGGACACAGGGAATGTCATAGAGATGTTTGTGTCTGGTGTTGTGCCATTGGGTTCTGTCACAACTATCAAGAAAGCATTTTAGGTCAAGGTTAATATTGGAATTTAAGGTCCTGTAGATGTAGATTGCACAGTAGTAAGTGTGGATGTACTGAACAGGGAGTAAGTTTAGATCTATGAAGAGTGGGGGGGTGTGTTGCCAGGGATGGGATTTAGTGATTATTGTTACTGCGGCTTTTTGTTGGGTTATTATTGGCTTTAGGTGTGTTGCTGCAGTTGAACCCCAAGCACAGATAGCATAGGTGAGGTATGGATATATAAGTGAATGGTATAGTGTGAGAAGGGCAGTTTGCGGCACGTAGTATCGTATCTTGGAGAGGATCCCAACCGTTTTGGATACTTTTTTGGTTATGTGTTGGATATGGGTGCTGAAGTTCAGGTTGTTGTCGAGGTATAGGCCTAGGAATTTGCCCTCATTATGCCTGGCAATTAGAGTGTTGTTGATCTTAATGTTAATTTGCGCATCTCCTGCTCTGCTACCAAACATAATGTAGTAGGTTTTGTCAGTGTTAAGCGTAAGTTTATTGGCTGTCATCCAAGTCGATATTTTGATCAGCTCCTCATTAACAATGGTGTTGAGGGTGGCAAGATTAGGGTGAGAGATGACGTAAGTTGTGTCGTCAGCAAAGAGAATGGGGTTCAGGTGTTGAGATACGTTTGGAAGATCATTGATGTATATGAGGAAGAGCAGGGGACCAAGGACACTTCCCTGCAGAACTCCAGTATCAAGTGGCTGTGTTGTTGATGCTGTGTCTTTAATGGTGACATACTGATACCTATTAGTAAGGTAAGATTTGAAATATGCAAGCGCATGGCCTCTTATACCATAATGGTCAAGTTTGTGGAGTAGGATTCCGTGGTCTACTGTGTCAAAAGCTTTTCTTAGGTCAGTAAAAATTCCTAGTGGATATTCCATATTTTCCAATGCTGTGTAAAGCAGATCTAGCATTTTTATGATTGCATCGTTAGTGCTTTTATTTTTCCTGAATCCAAATTGGCAGGGGTTGAGTATGTTTTGTGCCGTTATAAATGAATATAGTCTCCTGTGCACGAGTTTCTCAAAGATTTTGGATAGCAATGGTAAGTTTGATATTGGCCTATAGTTGTTTAAATCTGTAGGGTCACCACCTTTATGTATTGGTGTAACCCTTGCCGTCTTGAGTAGTTTCGGGAAGGTGCTAGTTTCTAGTGACTTGTTAAAAAGTAATGAGATAGCATGCGAGAGGGCATGGGCCGCTCTCTTGTACAATAATGGTGGGACATGAGACAGATTCCCTGAGTTATTTTTAAGTGACTTTATAATCTCGGTGACTTCCGTGGGCTCAGTTGGAGCAAGATAGAAGGAATTTGGGAAATTCCCATCTAGGTAGTCCACGGCATGGGCATTGGTACACACACATGCATATATACAGTGGACCCCCGGTATTCGATGGCATCGGTATTCGATAAATCCGGTATTCGATGCATTATATCACAAAAAATTTTCCTCGGTATTCGATTGAAAACCCGGTATTCGATACAATTCGTACGAGACCTGTCCACATGTGGCCTGAACTGCCCCTTGTGTGCCAGTGTTTACAAGCCAGCCAGTGTGCGCACATCTAAGGATACATTTGGTACATTCCATATTATCCATATTATCACTGTGTTTGGTGCTTGTTTCTGCAAAATAAGTCACCATGGGCCCCGAGAAAGCTTCTAGTGCCAATCCTGTGGTAAAAAGAGTGAGAATTAGTATGGAAATTAAGAAAGATTTTGAAGAGTTTGGGGCTAACCCTGAGAAGCCTATACCAGTTGTGGAATACATTGTGCTTACTTCAAAAATTAAGGAAGTGTGTGCACAGTGGGTTGAAGTGCAAACCTTTATGGATGAAAATCACCCTAACACAGCTATTACAATGACAATGTTGTGGCCCATTTTAGACAAATCATAAAGGAACGGGAGGTACAGAGCTCTATGGACAGATTTGTTGTGCGACAGAGGTCCAGTGACTCTCAAGCTGGTCCTAGTGGCATTAAAAGAAGAAAGGAAGTAACCCTGGAAAAGGACTTGCTACCTCAAGTCCTAATGGAAGGGGATTCCCCTTCTAAACACTAACACCTCTCCCCTCCTTCCATCCCATCAATCATCACCAGATCTTCATTAAAGGTAAGTGTCAATTATTTTATTGTTATTGTAATTATTCTATTGCATTAAACTTAATATTTCATGTAGTAAAATTTTTTTTTGGGTGTCTTGCACGGATTAATTTTATTTTCATTATTTCATATGAGGAAAATTGATTCGGTTTTCGATATTATCGGTATTCGATGAGCTCTCAGGAACGGATTAATATCGAATACCAGTGGTCCACTGTACAGTGGTACCTCGGGATATGAATTTATTTCATTCCACAAGGCCGATACCGAATGAATTTGTTCCCATAAGGAATATTGTAAATTAGATTAATCCATTTCAGACCCCCAAAAATACACTTACAAAAGCACTTACATAAATAAACATACATAATTGTTCGAGTTTTGAGCTGTTCTTATCCCGAGGTACTACTGTATATACATACACACATCTAGGTTTTTTCTTCTTTTTCTTAATAGCTCTTGTTCTTGTTTATTTCCTCTATTGTCCATGGGGAAGTGGAAAAGAGTCTTTCCTCCGTAAGCCATGCGTGTCGTATGAGGTGACTAAAATGCCGGGAGCAATGGGCTAGTAACCCCTTCTCCTGTAGACATTTACTAAAAAAGAGAAGAAGAAAAACTTTATAAAACTGGGATGCTTGAATGTGCGTGGCTGTAGTGCGGATGATAAGAAAGAGATGATTGCTGATTTTATGAATGAAAAGTTGGATGTCCTGGTCCTAAGCGAAACAAAGCTGAAGGGGGTAGGCGAGTTTCAGTGGGGAGAAATAAATGGGATTAAATCAGAAGTAACTGAGAGAGTTAGAGCTAAGGAAGGGGTAGCAATAATGTTGAAAGATCAGTTATGGAAGGAGAAGAGGGAATATAAATGTGTAAATTCAAGGATTACGTGGATTAAAATAAGGGTCGAATGCAAAAAGTGGGTCATAATAAGTGTGTATGCACCTGGAGAAGAGAGGAGTGTAGAGGAGAGAGAGAGATTTTGGGAGATGTTAAGCGAATGTATAGGAACCTTTGAACCAAGTGAGAGAGTAATTGTGGTAGGGTACCTATATGCTAAAGTAGAGGAAACATTTAGAGAGGGTGTGGTAGGTAAGTTTGGGGTGCCAGGTGTAAATGAACTTTGTATACAAAGGAGTTTAGTTATAGGTAATACATAATTTAAGAAAAAGAGGATAAATAAGTACGTATACAAGATATGATGTAGGGCGTAATGACAGTCGTTTGTTGGACTATGAATTGGTAGATAAAAGACTGTTGAGTAGACTTCAGGATGTACATGTTTATAGAGGGGCCACAGATATATCAGATCACTTTTTAGTTGTAGCTACAGTGAGAGTAAAAGGTAGATGGGATACAAGGAAAATAGAAGCAGCAAGTAAGAGAGAGGTGAAGGTGTTTAAACTAAAAGAGGAGGCAGTTAGGGTAAGATATAAACAATTATTGGAGGATAGATGGACTAGTGAGAGTATAGGCAATGGGGTCGAAGATGTTTAGGTAGGTTTAAGAATATAGTGTTAGAGTGTTCAGCAGAAGTTTGTGGTTATAGGAAAGTGGGTGCGGGAGGGAAGAAGAGCGATTGATGGAATGATGTAAAGAGAGTAGTAAGGGAGAAAAAGTTAGCAAATGAGAGGTTTTTACGAAGTAGAAGTGATGCAAGGAGGGAGGAGTATATGGAGAGAAAAAGAGAGGTTAAGAGAGTGGTGAAGCAGTGTAAAAAGAGATCAAGTGAGAGAGTGGGTGAGATGTTATCAACAAATTTTCTTGAAAATAAGAAAAAGTTTTGGAGTGAGATTAATAAGTTGAGGAAACCTAGGGAACAATGAATTTGACAGTTAAAAATAGGAGAGGAGAGTTATTAAATGGAGAGTTAGAGGTATTGGGAAGATGGAGGGAATATTTTAAAGAATTTGTAAATGTTGATGAAGATAGGGAAGCTGTGATTTCGTGTATAGGGCAAGGAGGAATAACATCTTGTAGGAGTGAGGAAGAGCCAGTTGTGAGTGTGAGTGTAGTTCTTGAGGCAGTGGGTAGAATGAAATGAGGTAAGGCAGCTGGGATTGACAGGATAAAGATAGAAATGTTAAAAGCAGATGGGGATATATTTTTCAAGTGGTTGGTGCTATTATTTAATAAATGCATGGAAGAGGGTAAAGTACCTAGGAATTGGCAGAGAGCATGCATAGTTCATTTGTATAACGGCAAAGGGAACAAAAGATAGTGCAAAAATTATAGGGGAATAAGTCTGTTGAGTATACCTGGTAAAGAGCATGGTAGAGTTATTATTGAAAGAATTAAGAGTAAGATGGAGAGTAGGATAGCAGATGAACAAGGAGGCTTTAGGAAAGTTAGGGGGTGTGTGGACCAGGTGTTTACAGTGAAACTTGTAGGTGAACAATATATAGATAAGGCTCAAGAGGTTTTTGTGGCATTTATGGATTTGGAAAAGGTGTATGACAGGGTGGATAGGGGGGCAATGTGGCAGATGTTGCAGGTGTATGGTATAGGAGGTTACTGAAAGCAGTGAAGAGTTTTTTAGATGGGGTTGTAAGAGAAGTGAATGCGAGGATCTTCGTAAGAGATGTGGAGTTAAAAGATAAAGAATCAAACACAAAGTGGGATTTGTCACAATTGCTCTTTGCTGATGACGCTGTACTTTTGGGGGATTCTGAAGAGAAGTTGCAGAGGTTCATGGATGAATTTGGTAGGGTATGTAAAAGAAGAAAATTAAAGTGAATATAGGAAAGAGCAAGGCGATGAAGATAGCAAAAAGATTAGGTGACGAAAGATTGTGAGGTGGTTCCAGACATGTAGAGAGTGGAACAAAACAGAATGACTTCGCGAGTGTATAAATCTGTAGAGGGAAGGCGGGGTAGGGGTCGGCCTAGGAAAGGTTGGAGGGAGGGGGTAAAGGAGGTTGGGTGTGCGAGAAGCTTGGACTTCAAGCAAGCATGAGTGAACATATTTGATAGGGGTGAATGGAGACAAATGGTTTTTAATACTTGATGTGCTGTTGGAGTGTGAGCAAAGTAACATTTATGAAGGGATTCAGGAAAACTGGCAGGCCGGACTTGAGTCCTGGAGATGGGAAGTACAGTGCCTGCACTCTGAAGGAGGGGTGTTAATGTTGCAGTTTAAAAACTGTAGTGTAAAGCACCCTTCTGGCAAGACAGTGATGGAGTGAATGATGGTCAAAGTTTTTCTTTTTCGGGACACACTGCCTTGGTGGGAATCGGCCGATGTGTTAATAATAAAAAAAAAAAAATATGATTTGAGAGAGGATAAGAATACTGTAAATAGAATGAGAAACAGATAGTCCAGTTGTTGCCGACCGCCACACATCTGACCTTATTCTGTATGTAGCTCTGTTATGTTTAATATTGTTTAATTAACCCTTAAACTGTCCAAACATAGATCTATGTTTGAGCGCATAGTGCTCCGCCCTTGATTTTCTCCATAAGAAAGAATGTGAAAAAATGTAGATCTACGTTCGGAGCGCTATGCAAGCACACGTAGATCTATGTTTGGACAGTTTAAGGGTTAATATGTACTGACAGGCCTCTCGTAACTCACATTTATGCATTTACATAGTACGTTTTTATTAAAATGCTAATCATTTTTATTTCCAAAACTTATTAACATGAAGTTGCAACCTGTGTTTAACATGGCTACAGTTGGAAAAAATTGAATTTGGGGTTGTTCCCACTTTTGAGATTCACCCCCACTGCTGCACTGTGAGGGTAGCCTAGGCAGAGCAAGAAGATAGAACAGGTATAGAATGGGTTTAATAACGAAGGATTTGACAAAATATTACTCATCAATACAGTAAGGCCCCGCTTTATGGCATTTCGCCTTACGGAGTTCCGCTAATATGGCGATGTCAAATTATGACCAAAATTTGCTATACGGCAAGCAGCCTTTCAAATACGGCGCCCCCCCACCCGGTTTGTTTACATTTTCCATAACCACATCTATTATGTCAGGAAACTTTCCAAAATTTAAAATGTTTTGAAGTTACTGCATATTTTATATGTGCTCTGATAATTATACTTATGTGTACCTGTACCTAAATATACTTACACACTGTGCTGGTGTGCAGGTACACATTAAAATCGCTAAGTCTTTCTCTACTGATGACGCCAATACTACGTAATAATAATCACTCTTAGGCATACTAAATGTCATATTTTACATCAATATAGGCATTTTCATTAATCCATCTATGATATTTTCCTCAAAATTATATATATGAAACCCATTACATAGCATATAAATGTGATACATACACTCAATAAAAATTGATGTAAATATGAGATTTGTTTACAAAGCAGCTGTGTAGGTAGTGTCGGAAGAATTACGTTTTCTCTAGTCAAACTGGGGGATAACTGTAGAAAAATATTCTTTTCATATGCCTTTACTCTATGTATAGCATTTCATGACCCTTGTGGGTTTAGTGCTTTTTATAATAAATAATAATAATAATAATATTATTATTATTATTATTATTAATAATAATATTATTATTATTATTATTATTATTATTATTATTATTATTATTATTATTATTATTATCTTCATTCACTCTAAAAATGGTGTGTTGCTGCTTGTTTATTCTGAACTAACTTGTACAACTTGTACACAATGTAAGAGTATTTGTATTGTGAGGTAATTATTATTAAAATAAAAAAATATTGAGGTAAATGTTTTACAAACTCTTTCAAATGGACGTGAATGAACTAAAAGTAGACACATATTAATACGCATTTATTTCGCCTGACCAAGTGATCGTCCACTACCTGTTCAGTTTGTGTTCTTACATTGTCTCAACTCTGTATCTCGTTCTCTTTCTCATTTACTCTTTCGTTAACTAGTTGGCTCTCATTGACGATGGCATCTAAGGTTAGCTGTAATAAAAAGAGAAGCCGTAAGCCTCTTGCTTTAAGTGCCAAGTTAGAGGATGATGGTGTGCCATTCTGATTTTATTCAATAAACTCCCTGCCACTTACCTCTCACACATTAATATTAATATTTTATTTTGTTTTTAATGCCTATTTCTATTGCTAACTTAATATAAGTTAGTGTAAACTTGTTGTCTGGCATTTATTGCATATTTTATGTGTGCTCTGATAATAATACTTGTGGAGCTGTGTGGTAGCCGGGTGGAGGGACAACATTACGTTTTCTCTGCTCAGCCATCAGAGAAAACGTTTATGAATCTGCATTTGGCCCAGCCACTCCCTCACTCCGCTTTTGTTTACAATTTTCGGCATGAATTATTCATTACTTCTACCTTCGTTTATGATGGCATCTAAAGGTAGTTGTTAGAAATTATTAAATTCAGTGAACAAGGCATGTCGATTTTAATAATATGGCTCTGGGCCACAGTGTAGGTAGCCGGTAGGTGTAGCCCAGGCTACACCTACCGGCTACCTACACTGACTTTCTACAAATAAATACTACTCACCTCTCTTCCTATATTAAGACTAACACATATTTTAAGGTAAATAATGAGTGTACTGTATGTGTATTTTACCTCTCTGTGATGTTTTAAATATCGTATATTAAATATGAGACGGGGAGCCAGGGCTACCTACACCTGGGCTACCTGCACCTGACTTCCTACAAATAAGTACTACTCACCTTTCTCCCTACATTAATATTACAAATACTTTAAGATAAGTAATGAATTTACTGTGACTGTATTTTACTTTGTGTGTTTTTAATGCCTAGTTCTATTACTAACTTAATATAATTTAGTGTAAACTTGTTGTCTAGCACTTATTTGCATTTATGAATGGAAAAAAATGGCGTTCTGCTTTCCGGCGATGTCTGCTTTCCGGCGACAGCCTGGAACCTAACCCGCCGTATAAGTGGGGCCCTACTGTACTAACTAATCTAATAAGAAGATCGAAAAAACTGTATTACAAAAGCAGATTTTATGACATAAAAGGGGGACATGAAAAAGACCTGGAAAATCATATCTGAAATTCTAGGATCTAAAAAGCTGTCTCACAACCATGTGATTAACTTAATGAAATCAAAAGAGCCTCTCCTCCAGCCAACAGTTACTGTACTTCCAACAGATTTAACCCGTAAATGGTCCAAACGTATATATACGTTTTTTCAACATTTGAAAGTATGTAAAAAAAGTGGATCTTCTTTTTTTCTTTTTACATTTGAAAACGTGTAAAAAAACTTTGATCTACGTTTTTTTTTGTTATATTTGAAAATATTTAAAAAACGTATATCTACTTTTGGAGCACTACGCATGTGAACGTAGATCTGCTTGGACCGTTTACGGGTTAATATCTTTTTCTCGACTCTACGAACAAAGCTAGCAGACAAAATCCCAGCCATAAACACTTGCCCAAAAGACTACCTCACTGATAACTTCTCAAATACTCTATTTCTATCCCCAACAAACCCTACAGAAATCTCGCTCATCATCAAAACACTAAAGAACAAGACAGAAGACCTACATAATTTACCATCGCTTATGTACAAAAAAAGCTTTTCATGTGTTGTCACCTATTATTTCAACTCTTTTTAAACAAATCTATTGAATCTTCTACCTTCCCATCCATACTCAAGACAACAAGAGTTACCCCAATCCTCAAAGGAGGTGATCCAACTGAATTGAATAACTATTGGCCTATATCAGACATAGCCCTACTATCTAAAATATTTGAGAAATTAATTCACAAAAAGTCTACTCCTACTTAGTTTCCCACAACATACTTAATCCCTGTCAATTTGGCTTCAGGCCAAAAAAAAAGTACTAATGATTCAATTATACATAGCATGAGCTTCTATATACAGCACTCACAAAAATTAAATTTCCCTGGGACTTTTCATAGACCTTCGAAAAGCATTTAATACAGTTGACCATGACCTATTGCACCTAAAGCGTGAACATTATGGGGTCAGAGGACATTTTCCCAATTACATAAACTCTTACCTTAACATTAGTAACCAGTATGTTCACACAAATAGCATTAACTCCACCACACAACCTGTTCTTGTTGGAGTCCCATGAGGTAGCATCCTTGGCCCACTTCTCTTTCTCATTTATATCAGTGACCTCCCAGGTGCATCTAAACTCCTTAAACCCATTTTATTTGTTGATGACACTACTTAAGTCTTCTCTCACCCAAACCCAACTATACTAACAGACACTGTTAACAATGAACTACTAAAAATATCTACTTGGATGACTATCAATAAACTTAATCTCAATAAAGACAAAACCTACTTCATACTGTTTGGAAACAGAGCTTCTAATGTTCATCTTAACATATCGATAAATGGTTCACCCATTTCTAGACACACACACAACAAATTTCTAGACTTCCACCTTGACTGCAATCTCAAATTCCAGACCCACATACAACAGACCTTCAAGAAATTCTCCAAAACAGTAGGCATCCTTTCTAAGATTCAGTACTGTGTACCCCAAATGGCACTTCTTGCTCTTTACCACTCTCTCATCTACCCTAACCTCACCTATGGTATTTGTGCATGGGGATCAACCACAGCAAATCACCTTAATTAAACCTTTAATAACCCAACAAAAAACTGCAATACGATTATCAATTCCTGCACTAGACAGCATACTCCACCACTTTTTAAGAGCCTTAACTTGCTTAATATACAAAACATCCACACTTATTGTGCCTACTACATTCATAGAACATTATACTCCAATATTAACCCTCCTCTCAAACTCCTCCTTGTTAAATACAACAGAACACACAGGCACAATACAAGGCACAAATCACTGTTTGATATCCCTCATGTCCATCTCTCCCTATGCAAAAATGCTATGCACATGAAGGGCCTGAAGATCTGGAATTCATTGCTAGAACACACTAAACGACCCCTGCCTGCAAATCAGTTTGAGGCCCTACTTAGAAATCACCTCATCTCCCAAAATTAACCAGACAAACACTACACTTTACACCTGCCATGATTTCTCAACTATGTAATCACTACCTCAGGCTTAAAATTGTTTTCAACCTAAATTCTTTCAATTTCACTATTGTAAATCATTCTTTATGATTGCAAAACTATTTTGATCATTACACTTCAAACTTAAATGTGTCTCAATCTCATTACTGTAATTTGTGTTAAAGTATAATACTGTAATTTTTTATATATTACAGCTATAAATTTTAATTACTGTAAACAACTTGCTACGTCAGTTAATAAGAAAAATCATGTATAATAAAAATTAACTCTTCTCAGAACACTAGTATTAGGTAGTCTGTGTGAATTAGGTTTAGTCTGCCTGAAATGCCGTGGCATGATAGTGACTTTCTTTGTACTTAACAAATCCAAATTGTAATCACCCATTGTAAATGCTGCAAAGAAATAAATAAATCTTTAAATCTTTAAGGAATTTAGAGTATGATACAATACTTCCTAGTCACTATTATAAATGAGAAAATTGAATAGTGAAATGTGAAATTGATCAACTGATGAAATGTATGTGTGACATCAACTGATACACAAATAACCCACACATAAAAGAGAGGAGGAGCTTACGACAATATTTCCGTCTGACTCGGACCATTAACAAAGTCACACTAACAGAAAAGATGGTAGGTATAATGTTTGCCAAGGAACAGGACAAGTTTTTCCTAACATGGGTCTTAGTCATATGATGACCCACAGCTGGAGCTTTTGGTCATCTGACCAAGGACTTCCACTGGCTTACCAGTCCGCCTCTTTAAAAATCATGGTTATGATTATAACCATTATGGTTTCATACTTTGTGTTTTGGTACAGAAAAGAGTAAGGAAGTCAGTTTATGTAGGCGAACAGAAAGGAATGGTAACAAGAGAGGAAGTAGAGGAATGACTCACACTTGTCTACTGCTGAGTAGTCATATAACCATCTTTAAATGCTTCTTTGTCAACAAAGAATTTAAGGAATGATAAAATACTTTCTTGTCTTTTTTAAATAAGAGCATTGTACACTCCTCACTTAATAACTTACCAGTTTAATGAGCGCACAGATTTACGACCAGCTCTTCGACAGTCAGGATTGTACACTATGAGAACTTTGGTCGAGACAAAGCTAGCTAATGAAGATTTAATAGAGTTGGAAGTGTAACAGCACTTGAAAGGGGAAAGAATGGAAGAAGTACAAAACAAGCTCACTATAATGGGGGGTTAGCTGGTGTGTTCTCAAAGTGAACATGGAACAGGACTCGGTCATTAACCCTTTCAGGGTTTCAGCCGTACTAGTATGGCTTATGCGCCAGGGTTTTTGACGTATTATTATTATTATTTTATTATCACACTGGCCGATTCCCACCAAGGCAGGGTGGCCCGAAAAAGAAAAACTTTCACCATCATTCACTCCATCACTGTCTTGCCAGAAGGGTGCTTTACACTACAGTTTTTAAACTGCAACATTAACACCCCTCCTTCAGAGTGCAGGCACTGTACTTCCCATCTCCAGGACTCAAGTCCGGCCTGCCGGTTTCCCTGAATCCCTTCATAAATGTTACTTTGCTCACACTCCAACAGCACGTCAAGTATTAAAAACCATTTGTCTCCATTCACTCCTATCAAACATGCTCACGCATGCCTGCTGGAAGTCCAAGCCCCTCGCACACAAAACCTCCTTTACCCCCTCCCTCCAACCTTTCCTAGGCCGACCCTTTAGTATTAGTACGCCTAAATTCTAGCGCCCTCAAATCTAGTGAGAGAAAGCTGGTAGGCCTACATGTGAAAGAATGGGTCTATGTGGTCAGTGTGCGTGGTATAAAAAAAATCCTGCAGCACACAGTGAGTAATTAGGAAAAAAAAAAACTTTGACCGTGTTTTTGGATTAAAACAGCGACTTTGCACTGTATTTTCGTATGGTATTTATTGTTGTATTCTAGTTTTCATGGTCTCATTTTATAGAATGGAAGACTTACTACAGAAATAGAGATGATTTTGACTGGTTTTACAAAGAAAAGTACCTTGAAATTGAGCTCAAAGTAGCAGAAATGTTCGATTTTTACCAAAGTTCAAAAGTAAACAAATCATGCTATGCATCCAATATACATCAACTGGTGAGTCTAATATTCTTTCACAAGTGTGCTGATATTATTTATACCATTTTACACCAATGCAGTAGTCTGCATAACAGTAAATCTTCTATTTTTTTGTGAGAATAAAAATTCAAAGTGGAAAGCAAAGGAATGCAAGAGAGGCATGGGGACGTGACTAATGAACAGAGAAAATGTTATTTTAGTGCCAGGAATGTCTTTCTTGTTTATTCTGGACCCTATTCGGAAATTGGCATCTTTTGAAATTTGTGTGAAATTGGCAAAATTGCTAAATTCTGACCACTGTATTGGATAGTTGAAATCGGTAAATGGGTGGTTTCTTGTACTCATTCGCTAGAAAAAATGGAGTTCTAGCGAAATAGTTATGACTTTTGTCGACAAGTACACTGGAATTGGCCGAAAATAGGGCTCAAAGTGGGCAAAATTGCTGATGCGTAAACATCGTTGAGACCGCTAACTTCGTGACAGCATAATTCCGTAAGTTTTCCATCAAATTTCATACTTTTGGTGTCATTATGATCGGGAAAAGATTCTCTATCTTTTCATAAGAAAAAATATTTTTTTTTTTTTTGAAATTTAGCCGACCCTGAGAACAAGTCTCTGAGAGGGCCTGTTGACCCTGAAAAGGTTAAGTGAGGAGTGCCTGTATAGTCAAATGTGTGATGGATCAGCTGATCATATGTACATGTGGCATCATAAGCAACTTACACCTGCATTCTGTCAAAACCATTATTTTTGATGAAATAAAAACTTGAAAAATTTTGTTTTGTTTTTAGCAGGTGCTGTGAAGCTAACCCCATTTTGTCCCTACATTATATGTATTACATAGCTAGAAATTACATAAAATGCTGATTTCAGGAATGTAAGTTGTGTCAGTTATGTGAGGTGTTCTTCTATATATTAAACAATATTTAATAGTACATTGGTACCCTGAGTTTCAAACTTTCTTTGGTCCAGAAGGCTATTCAAGTGCTGATACCAAACAAATTTGTTCCCATAAGGATTAATGTAAATTAGATTAATCTGTTTCAGACCCCCAAAATTCACTTACAAAAGCACTTACAATAATTTACCTTCATAATTGGTTGAGTTGGGAGCAGTTCAAAACTCGGGGTACCACTGTGTTTGTAAATGAAAATGCTGTGTTAATCTTGTGCTCTAGTACAACACAAAAACGTGTTTTTTAACAGGTGACATTATCATGTATTTTATAATGATATTCTTATTGAGTCATTATTTTAATCCCAGTTAATAAACAACTTGAACATTCTTGATAGAGATTCATGAATAAGATATGTTCAAGATACAGTGAAACCTCTACTTGCGAGTTTAATCTGTTTCATGACCTTGCTCGCAACTGGATTTGCTCGTTTTCAGAGTCAATTTTCCTCATTTAAATTAATTGAAATGCAATTAATCCGTTCCAGTGGAATTCTGTACTTCAATAATTTTGCTAATATCAATTCTATGGCTTATTTATCTATCTCACTTCATCTAATATGACATAATAAACAATATAAATAACATACAAACCTGTTATATACTCTAAAATGAATAAAATATATCATTCATGTGGTGGTATGGGCGGTGTCTGCGGTGGATGAGAGTTTGTCTGGAGACCGGGCAAAATGCTTCATGAATAATTTCGCTAATATTATCTGTATGGCTTATTTACATATTTATTGTATTATATTATTATATAATTATTATTATACACCTACCATCCGACTTACGACCTGCTCGACTTACAACGACTCGACTTACAACCGTGTTTTTTATGCCAAATTTCTGGGAAATAAACAAGTGTTTGTGTTGTACACAGTGTTTATCCTAAACCTTACAGTATAAAATACAGTACTAACAGCATAAAAAGTAAAGTAAAACATGAAATACCAAAATAAAACAATAAAATAAGTCATTACAAAAATGTTATGTTGATATTCAGTAGTAAAGTTCGACTTACGTCCATTTCGACTTACGACCGGTTTCTCGGAACCGAACTTTGTCGTAAGTCGGATGGTAGGTGTACATATTATTATTATTATTATTATTATTATTATTATTATTATTATATAAAAAAATTGTAATTTTTATTCACACAAATATAAGCTTTACTGTTATTCCTTATTGCAATAATTGTATAAATAATGTCAACCCATTCATGACTGCATATTGGAATGTTTACTCTGAAACAGCCAAGCAATGAACCATTTCTCCTAGGTTGAGCTCTATTTCAAGGTACTTTTTGTCGTGAAAGCAATTAAAATCATATCTATTTCTGTAATATATCTTCCATTCTATCAAATGAGACCAAACAAACGAGAATACGCCCATAAGAACCATTCAGAATTACTGCTAAGGGGTGGCTGATTGCTGAAAAGTGAACTCCATTATTTATGCTTAGATTTTTTTCATTTTTGGTGTACGTTAAGAAGCATCTTTCCATCATACATTGCCCAAGTTTCAATAAGATAGTCCAACAAACAAATGAGATACACTTCCCGAGATCAAGATCAAGATCAAGAGCCCCTCACCATTGTCAAGGAACCAGCCTTGAGGTCTGCTCGCTTGTGGAAATTTTGCTCGGGTATGGAAGCAAAAAATCGACCCATCGACTGCACGTATTTGGAAAAACTCGCACGTGGACACACTCGCAAGTAGAGGTTCCACTGTATAAGGAACTTACAGTTAAGAAATATTGTCTCTCAACTTATATAGGAGACAGATTATTTTCATTAAAAAGTTTTTCATAATTTTTTCTCTATTGTAAAACTACAGTACTTTCTAATTCTCCCCTGAAAATATTAGTGTACGTGAATCAGAATTTAATAAACACTTATTGAAACTTCATATTTATGAAGCTGTGTTTATAATCTTTTCTTTTCTCTTACAGATCATCTTTGCATCAGAAAATTTTCATATTTGAAACACTCAATACTATAAGGTTCATGTGAGTATCAGAAGCACATCATACAGTGTCAACATGAGTTATATAAACTATAAAAGCATTATCGTCATCTTTACTTTTCCTCAGTATCCTGACGTCCTGACTAATACATCTGCACTCTGAGATATAAGATCAGTCCATTCATTAAAATATTGTTATATTTTAGTTCAGTACTCAGTATATATATTATCATTATCTTATGATTGACCCGTGATGAAAGAAATGTTAATATTAAAAAATCTAGAAATACTTTGGCTAACACTATTATGCAGTGTGAACGAGTAGTCTTGTGGTCGCTTTTTATGGTGGTACCTTGTTCATGGTGGTACCTTTTTTATGGTGGTACCTTTCTTATGGTGGTACCTTGTTCATAGTGGTACCTTTTCTGGTAGTGTTAATTTTGTAACTGATAGTTGTAGTAGGACTTTTTATAATTATTATTTGAAAGATAAGTAAATACTAAAGCTAGAAGTATCATATAGTGCTGACACTTTTTATAAGCTTTCATTTAGGTGTATTAGTCTTGTTTATACATCTGTGTAATCAATTAAGTCAAACATCAATAACCAACAAATGTATAAACATTCTCAATAAAAAGTGTATTAATTACATATTATTTTTACAACAGTAAGTTACTTTTTTGACTTAAGCCATTTAACTATTCATTGCCAATAGAGAGTATATAATTAAAAGTTGTATGTCCCTCACATGTGTTTTATGAAGCAAATATTATATGTATTGTAAGATAATGTAGCAGCAGTTTGTGCTTGTAAGTTCCATCTTTGTCACTGATAATGTTGCAAAACATTTCTGCACAACTCTTAATAATTGCTTGACGCATTTCTTCCGCTGCAAAACAAAAAACGGTTGACTGCAAAACGACATGTAGTATTTTGATGTTACAGACTAAATAGGCTTTCTTTTTATTTATGCATCACTGTATGTTGTATAATAACTGAGATGCAGTCTTAACCCTTTGACTGTCGAAGGGCCAAATCCTGAAGTTGCTTCTGGTGTCGCAAAATATTCGAAAAAAAAAAAAATTATTTTTTCTTATGAAATGATAGAGATTCTTTTCCCGATTGTAAAGACACCAAAAAAACGAAATTTGGTGGAAAACTGACGGAATTACGCTCTCGCGAAGTTAGCGACTTCGGCAATATTTAAAAATCGGCAATTTCGCCCACTTTGAGCCCTATTTTCGGCTAATTCCGTTATTCCAGTCAACCAAACTCATAACTATTTCTTCAGAACTCGATCTTTTCTATCGATTGAGTACAAGAAACTGCCCATTTACCGATTTCAACTACCCAATAACATGGTCAGAAATTTGCAATTTGGCCAATTTCACGAAAATTAAAAAATACGACAATTTCAAAATAAGGTCCAGAATGAACAATGCAGACATTCCTGGCTCTAAAATAACATTTTCTTTGTTCATCAGTCATGTCTCCAGGTCCCTGTGATATTACTCTTGCTTTTTATTTTGAAATTTTATTCAAACAAAAAATAGAAGATTTACTGTTATGCAGACTACTGCAATACTGTAATAATTGTAAAAATTACATCAACCCATTCATGACTGCGTATTAGAATGGCTAGTTGGACATTTATTGGAAAATGACATCATTTGTTCACTTTTGAACATCGGCAAAAATCAAACATTTCCTGTACTTTGTGCTCCATTTTCAGGTTCTTTTTATAGTAAAATTAATCAAAATCACCTCCATTTCTATAATATAGTTTCCATTCTATCAAATGAGACCAAGAAAACGAGAATACAACCACAAATACTATACGAAAATAGACCACAAAGTCGGCATTTTAATTAAAAAAAACGGTCGGAGTTTTTTTTTTCTCATTATGCACTGCGTGCTCCAGGAATTTTTTTATGTGGTGCACACTGACCACACAGACCCATTCTCTCACATGTGGGCCTACTAGCTTTCTCCTGCCTGATTTGAAGCCGCTAGAATTTATGAGTATATATACGTCAAACACGGTACCTCGCAAACGTATATATACGGCCGCGACAGTCAAAGGGTTAATGCCATAACATACAAGTAAAAAGCTTCCATGGACAAAATGTAAAATTTTTGGTAATATTAATTCAAGATAACCTTGAAATAAATCATACAAACAAGGGCAATATTTTTGAGGGTTCATAACAAACTTTTATTTAAATTCATATATGTAGTAAAATGTTAGTAGACAACAGTGGAGAAAAAACGCTTACGTTTGTGTCCATAATTTTTTTTTAATTAATCTTGTTAACATATTGATGATAAAAAAATCAATGTCACTGTTCAGTGTCATAAAGACTAAAAAAAACTTTCCCTGTAAGACATAATATTAAGACTATTAATGTTCAGAAGAGTTGTCATTAAGAGTGTCCTCACAAGAAGGGTTTGTAGTCTTAAGAATCAGAAAATAAAAAAAAAATTGTGCTGATGTGTGTGCAGGGTTACTGTATTCATAATTAAATTACCAGTGATCTAATATTCCATAACCTGTAAAAATAAGTAATAAATATATGTATTTGAGTAATATGAAAAACAAATTATGGGCTTATACTTACCTACGAAGTATTTTCAATTTTTAGTGCTAATGTCAAAACACCTGTTGTGGTAATGCAAATGATAGTTAATAAGGAAGACAATCCTCTACAATGTTCAGAATGTTTGAAAGACTTTTCGAGTAAATGTTCTCTGTTAACGCATCTGAGAACTCATATAGTGAAGAAACGATGTCAGTGTTTAGTGTGTTTGAAAGATTTTTCAAAAAACTCGGAGCTAGTGAAGCACATGAGAACTCACACTGGAGAGAGACCATATCAGTGTTCCCAGTGTCTAAGAAAATTTTCAACAAAATCTATTCAAGTGAAACACATGAAAACTCACACAGGGGAGAAACCATTCCAGTGTTCAGAGTGTCTGAGAGATTTTAAAGAAAAATCTAATTTAGAGATACACATGAAAACTCACACAGGGGAGAAACCATTCCAGTGTTCAGAGTGTCTGAAACATTTTGCCAGAAAATCTTATTTAGTAAAACATGCAAGAATTCACACGGGGGAGAAACCATATCATTGTTCGGAATGTCTAAAAGATTTTGCAAGAAAATGTTATCTAGTGAGGCACATGATAACTCACACGGGAAACAAGCCGCATCAATGCTCAGAGTGTCTAAAAGTTTTTTCAACAACATCTCATTTAACAATACACATGAGAACTCATACTGGAGAGAGTCCCTTTCAGTGTTCAGAATGTCTAAAAGACTTTAAAGACAAATCAAATCTAGTGGCACATATAAGAACTCACACAGGGGAGAAACCATATCAGTGTTCCCAGTGTCTGAAAGAGTTTTCACAAAAGCTTCAGTTAATGAAACACGCAAGATCTCACATTGGAAAGAAACCTTATCAGTGTTCAAAGTGTCTAAAAGATTTTATAGGAAAATCAAATCTGGTAGCACACATGAGGACTCATGCAGAGGAAAAACCTTTATCATTGTTCAGAATGATCAAGAATAAATAACTCAGATTTACTGCAACACATGGTAACTCAGGGTTAAAACTATATTAGCCATGCATGTTGTGAGAGATGACTAAGATGCCTGGAGCAAGGGGTTAGTAACCCTTTCTCCTGTATGAATTACTAAACTTAAAAAGAGAAACTTTCGTTTTTCTTTTTGGTCACCTTGCATCGGTGGGATACGGCTGGTACGTTGAAAGAAAGAACAATAACAATTTTGTAAAGTATAAGGACACAAGTGCAACTAATGTGACATTTTTTTGTGGCAACGCTTTGCTCTCCAGGAGCTTTTCAAGCTGTTACAAACAATACATGGACACAGAGGGTATATATAGGCTTAGAGTGAGGTGTAATACTTGTGGTGGTAGTAATAGTAGTAGTAATATAAGTTGTAGTAGTAGTGGTAATACAGTATGGTAGAACAGTCAACTTGCACATGAATAAAAGGTTATAAAAGCTGTTAGTACTTGGGTAGCATAAAAATAGGTTTGACAAATATTTCTGTTGGTGGTTGGATCTGAGAAGGTCTGTTTCAGTGTTCCTCCTTTGTTGTGTTCTTGTGTAGCAGACTATGTGATGGCAGGGTTTACTGGTTTGAGGAGAATTTTTGCTAATGCCTCAGAAATAATGAAGCTGCCTTTATTTTGTTTGATTGTGTTAGAAACAGCAATTAATGATGATTCAAGGAATTTACGCCTGCGGAAATTTGGCTCTCTGATTACTGGTCGGGTGTCGTTGAATTTCATGAGGTGATTGGTGGAATTCCTGTGTTGTACACAGGCGTTGTTCAAGTTATCATTCCTACATGCGTTAATGTGTTCATTGAGGCATGTTTCGAGGTTCCTAGCTGTTTCACCTACATGTACAGGTACCATCCGACTTACCGAGTTCGGTTCCGACCAACCGGTCGCAAGTCGAAATGGACGTAAGTCGAACCTTACTACTGAATATCAACATCACATTTTCGTGATGACTTTATTTTATTGTTTTATTTTGGTATTTCATTGTTTACTTTACTTTTTATGCTGTTAGTACTGTATTTTATACTGTAAGATTTAGGATAAACACTATGTACAACACAAACAGTTGTTTATTTTGCAGAAATAAACAACTGTTTGTGTTTTACATAGGTCGAATGGTTGTATGTCGAGCAGGTTGTAAGTCAAATGGTAGGTGTATTCTGTCACAGCTTCCACAATGTATAGTGTAAACTCCTGCATTGACTGGTTCATGGTGGTTCAGTTTTGTCCTGGTTAGATCCCTTATGGAAGTGCTGGATGTGATGGCGACTCTAGTGTTAATTTGTGCGAGTAGCTTGGAAACGTTCAGTGCAACCTGTCTGTTGGGAAGGATAACACTCTAAGATTTCAAGTTTACCACAAACCTACCAATAAAAATGATCTCACCCACTTTTATTCCAGTCAAGGTACTAAGACCAAAAGAGGAGTCATCATTGGATTTTTCCTAAGAGCATACCGAATTTGTAGTCCTAAGTTTCTTGACGAGGAATGTACTTACATACACCAAACCTCCACTGATCTACATTATCCTTCCTTTTTCATCAAAGACTGCATAAATTCTATAAACACCAACACCACTCCTAACAAAGTTATAATCCTTCCCAACAGCCAGGTTGCATTGAACGTTTCCAAGGTACTCACACAAACTAACACTAGAGTCGTCATCGCATCCAGCACTTCCATAAGGGATCTAACCAGGACAAAATCAAACCACCATGAACCAGACAATGCAGGCGTTTGCACTATAACTTGTGAAGGCTGTGACAGGATATATGTAGTTGAAACAGCTAGGAACCTCGAAACATGCTTCAGTGTACACATAAACACACGTAGGAGTGATAACTTGAGCAACGCCTGTGTACAACACCAGAATTCCACCAATCACCTCATGAAATTCAACGACACCCGACCAATAATCAGAGAGCCAAATTTCTGCAGACGTAAATGCTTTAAGAACATAAGAACATAAGAAAGGAGGAACGCTGCAGGAGGCCTGCTGGCCCATACTAGGCAGGTCCTTTACAATTCATCCCACTAACAAAATATTTGCCCAACCCAATTTTCAATGCCACCCAAGAAATAAGCTCTGATGTGAAAGTCCCACTCAAATCCAACCCCTCCCACTCATGTACTTATCCAACCTAGATTTGAAACTACCCAAAGTCCCAGCCTCAATAACCCAACTAGGTAGACTGTTCCACTCATCAACTACCCTATTTCCAAACCAATACTTTCCTATGTCCTTTCTAAATCTAAACTTATCTAATTTAAATCCATTACTGCGGGTTCTCTCTTGGAGAGACATCCTCAAGACCTTATTAATATCCCCTTTATTAATACCTATCTTCCACTTATACACTTCGATCAGGTCTCCCCTCATTCTTCGTCTAACAAGTGAATGTAACTTAAGAGTCTTCAATCTTTCTTCATAAGGAAGATTTCTAATGCTATGTATTAATTTAGTCATCCTACGCTGAAGGTTTTCTAATGAATTTATGTCCATTTTGTAATACGGAGACCAGAACTGAGCTGCATAATCTAGGTGAGGCCTTACTAATGATGTATAAAGCTGCAGTATGACCTCTGGACTTCTGTTGCTTACACTTCTTGATATAAATCCCAGTAATCTATTTGCCTTATTACGTACGCTTAGGCATTGCTGTCTTGGTTTAAGGTTGCTGCTCACCATAACCCCCAAGTCCTTTTCGCAATCTGTATGGCTAAGTTCTACATCATTTAACTTATAAGTACTAGGGTTATGGGCACTCCCAAGCTTCAGAACCTTGCATTTATCTACATTGAACTGCATCTGCCACTTTTCTGACCAAGAATAGAGTTTGTTTGAATCCTCCTGAAGTTCCATAACATCTACGTTTGAATCAATTATCCTACCTATCTTTGTGTCATCGGCGAATTTGCTCATATCACTAGTAATTCCCTCATCAAGATCATTGATATATATTATAAACAACAATGGGCCCAAGACTGATCCCTGTGGAACGCCACTTGTTACAGATCCCCACTCGGACTTAACTCCATTTATGGACACTCTCTGCTTCCTGTCAGTGAGCCATGACTCGATCCACGAGAGCACTTTTCCCCCAATGCCCCGAGCTGCCACTTTCTTTAACAGTCTATGGTGCGGAACTCTATCAAAAGCCTTACTAAAATCTAAGTAAATAATATCAAATTCTTTATTGTGGTCAACAGCCTCAACAGCAAAATAAAGGCAGCTTCATCATTTCTGAAGTATTAGCAAAAATTCTCCTCAAAACAGTAAACCCTGCCATTACATAGTCCACTACCCAAGAACACAACAGAGGAGGAACACTGAAACAGACCTCAGATCCAACCACCAACAGAAATATGTGTCCAAATTATTTATATGCTACCCAAGTAACAGCTTTTATAACCTTTTACTCATGTGCAAGTTGATTGTTCTACCATATTGTATTACCACTATTATTATAACTTATATTACTACCACCACAAGTATTACACCTCACTCTAAGCCTATATATACCCTCTGTGTCCATGTATTGTCTGTAACGGCTTGTAAAAGCTCCTGGAGAGCAAAACGTTGCCACAATAAAATGTCACATTAGTTGCACTTGTGTCTTTTTACTTTACATACTGTCAGTAATTCTACCAACATTTAATAAAATAACAATTATATTTTAGCATGATACTTGTTTAATAATAATTTTATTTCTACAAAAACACGTAGAAGGTATACAGGCCTAGCTAACATCAATGACATACTACTAGGTACTATAGAGAAAGCTGCTTGTTGTGCTCTCAGAGCATTTCGGGCAAATTAGGTCAGTTTTGTTCCAGGAAGCGACCCACACCAGTCGATTAACCCCCAGGTACCCATTTTACTAATGGGGAACATGCCCAATTTTTCTATCCTTGCTGGGAATCAAACCCAAGCCCTTGCTGTGTGAAGTGAGAGCTTTAACTACCAGGAGTGTAACAATTTGGTGCATATGCCAAAAGCCCCTTTATATGCAGAGCATGTTGGGCAAACTTAAGACTAACTTAGGATTAATAAGGCAATAACAGTTCTGTAATTGTACATATGGTCATTAGGTGAGTTACAGTGAATACAAGAAAAATGAATAATCAACTAGTTCACACTATATGGCTTTAATAAGTTAAGTAGAGAAGAATTATAGTTTTGATATAGTACGTATATAAAAAATACAGTATTACAATTTGGCACAATTTAAAACAACGAAGTTGAAACAATTGTAAATTTGAAGTAATGATTAAATAGTTAAGCAATCATCAACACAATTTACAAGTATTACAATTTAGTGCAATTTAAAGCAATGAAACAGAAACAATTGAAATTTGAAGTAAATGATCAAATAGTTGAGCAGTCATAAATTATTGAGTTTTTTTTTTTTTGTAACTCGTAGGTGTTAAGTAAATATAATGTTTGGTTAATTTTGGGCGATGAGGTGATTTCTAAGTAGGGCTGTAAATTGATTTGCAGGCAGGGGCCCTTTAGTGTGCATAGCATTTTTGCATAAGGAGAGATGGACATGAGGGATATCAAAAAGCGATTTGTGCCTTATGATATGCCTGTGTTCTGTTATAGTTATAAAGGAGGAGTTTGAGAGGAGGGTTAATATTTGAGTGTAATGTTCTGCGTGTTACCTAGGCACAATAATAAGTGTGGATGTTTTGCATATTAAGCAAGTTAAGTATCTTAAAAAGTGGGGGAGTGTGCTGTCTAGTACATGAGTTGGTAATCAATCACACTGCAGCTTTTTGCTGGGTTATTAAAGGTTTAAGGTGATTTACTGTGGTTGAGCCCCATGCACAAATACCATAGGTGAGGAAAGGGTAAATGAGAGATTTGGGGTACATAGTACTGTATATTTGAAAGGATGCCTACTGTTTTGAAGACTTTCTTGAATATATGCTGTATGTGGGTATGGAATTTGACATTGCAGTCAAGGTGAAGACCTAGAAATTTGCCCTCTGTGTGTCTTGAAATGGGTGAACCATTTATCAGTATGTTTAGCTGTACATTTGAAGCTCTATTTCCAAATATCATGAAGTAGGTTTTGTCTATATTGAAAGTTTGTTGGTAGTCATCCAAGTAGATGTGTTGAGTAGTTTGTTATTTACAGTGTCTGTCAGTATAGTTGGCTTTGGGTGAAAGAAGACATAAGTAGTGTCATCTGCAAATAAAATGGGTCTAAGGAGTTTAGATGCATTTGGGAGGTCATTGATATAAATGAGAAAGAGACGTGGGCCAAGGACACTCCCCTGTTGGACTCCAACAAGAACAGGTTGCATAATGGAGTTAGCTCTATTTGTGTATACATACTGGGTTCTGTTGCTAAGATAAGATTTTAAGTAATCGAGAGAGTGTCCTCTGACCTCATAATGTTCAAGTTTTAGGAGCAATAGGTCATGGTCAACTGTATCAAATGCTTTTCTTAGGTCAATGAAAAGTCCCAGGGAAATTTCATTTTTTTCAAGTGACGAATATATTAGTTCAAGCATATGCATAATTGCATCGTTAGTACGTTTTTTGGTTTAAATCCAAACTGACAAGAGTTAAATATATTGTGGGACACTAAGTAGGATTAGATTTGTTTGTGAATTAATTTTCAAAGATTTTAGATAGTTGGGGCAAGTTTGATCTATGCCTATAGTTATTCAATTTAGTTGGATCACCTCCTTTAAGGATTGAGGTGATCCTTTCTGTCTTGAGTTTGGATGGGCAGGTGAAAGATTCAGTGGATTTGTTAAAAAAGAGTTTGAATAATAGGTGACAATACATGAGAAGCTTTGTTCTTTAGTGTTTTGATGATGAGCGAGATTTCAGTAGAGTTTGTTGGGGCTCGAAATAGAGTATTTGGGTAGTTACTAGTGAGGTAGTCTTTTGGCTGAGTGAGTTTGCAATTTTGTTTGCTTGCTTTGTTCCTACGGCTGAGAAAATAACATTAAATTTGTTGGCAGTATCTGTTCAATGGAGGAGAGGTTCTTCTGGTTTTGTTAAGTTAATCACTCCGTTGTGAGACAGCTCTTTAAATCCTAGAATTTCAGATAGGGTTTTCCAGGTCTTTTTCTTATTCCCTTTTATGTCATAAAATCTGTTTTTGTAATACAGTTTTTTAGACCGTATTAGATTAGTTAGTATGGACAAGCAACATTTTGTCAGTTCCTTTGTTATTAGACAGGAAATGTCATAGAGATTTTTGTGTCTAGTATTGTCCATGGGTCCTATTGCAAATGTCAAGAGAGCACTTCAGGTCACGATTTATATTGGAATTGATTGTTCTGTAAATGTAGTTTGCACAGTAGAATGAGTGGATCTTTTGTATAATGAGTAGGTTTAAATCTTTGAAAAGTGTGGGGGGGGGGGTTGTTTAGCTGTGGATTGTGTGATCATTTGCACTGCAGCTTTTTGTTGGATTATTATTGGCTTTAGGTGATTCGTCATTGTGGAACCCCAGGCACAAATAGCATAGGTGAGGTAGGGGTAGATCAGTGAATAGTATAGTGTAAGTAGTGCTGTTTGTGGTACATAGTAACGTATCTATGAGAGAAGGCCAACTGTTTTAGATACTTTTGCTGTTATGTTGGATATGGAAGCTGAATTTCAGGTTGCTGTCAAAGTATAGACCCAGGAATTTTCTATGTTTAGCAGCTAATAAGAATGTTGTTAAACATAATGTTTAGTTGGACCTCACTTGCTCTTTTCCCAAACATAATGTAAAAGGTTTTGTCTGTATTCAGTGTAAGTTTATTGACACTCATCCAGGTTGCTCTTAATTAACAATAGTATTGAGTGAGGCTAGATTAGTGTGAGAGATGACAAAAGGCGTGTCATCAGCAAATAGAATGGGTGTAAGTTGTTGAGATACACTTGGAAGGTCGTTGATGTATAAAAGAAAAAGGAGGGGACCAAGAACACTTTCCTGTGGTACACCAGTATCCAGGGGTGTTGTTGAGGAGGTTGTGTCATTGATCGAGACATATTGCTTTATATTAGTACCTCTTCAAGGGGGGCTCCTTGCTGTGGTGAAGAGGCTCCCTTTTGCCCTTCCTCTTTTTGGCCTTTGGGCTTTCTCCCACAGGCACGCTAGTTCCTAGGTAGGGGAAAGGATACTGGGGTCCATCCCATTCCGTTGAGGTTCTTGGCGGTGGCATAGTTTGCCGTGGAATCTGGATCGCCTGGGGATGTCCCGATCCCTCTCCGGTATCCCGGAGTAGCTTTGGGTGTCTTTCGGGCGACGGGTGTATCTCTGGAAGACACCTTTCGGATTCCGGGGGTGGTGGCCGAAGGAGGTATGCTTTGTGGCGGATATCCGGCCGCCCTCTCTTTTGTCCACCGAGGTAGCTCGGCAGATGTGAGGTTGCTATCCCGGATTGCTGGTTTACTGGCATGACGGGTAGGGTATGGCACGGGTTCCATGCTGCATCTGCGCTACTAGCGGTGCTGAGGTCCTCTTAGGCGCGGAGGGAGATTTCCGGCCCTTTCATTCCTCCTGGGAACTATTCCTCCCCACTCCCCCCTTTTTTTATTTTTTTTTTTATTTTTCTTTTCTTTTCTTCTTTCTTTTTTTTCTTAAAAACAAAAAGCAAAGGAGTAACCTAACCATGGAGAACCCAATCCATGAACCCACTACCCCCAGGCCCCTTCTTGATACCGCACCCCATTCTGACCCTGCCTTGTTTTTAGACCACTCTTCGGACACTCCTGATGCCCCTGTACCTCTTGCTGGTGCTGTTTCTTCACCCGCTTCAGGTACCGGGGCTTCAACTGACTCCTTCGATTTGTCTGACCTCCGCTCTCCTTTGACTATGCTTCCGGCCTCTCCCTCTACGGTGCGGCAATTTTCGAATCGCTAGCCCGTTTCACGCCTGACCAACTCCGGTCCTACTCCTAAACGCCAAAACCAATCTCCTGATGATGCTCCTTTGTTACCTTCCCATTCTACTCGGAAAAGACTGACATGTCATGCACTCCCTCTCCACTCTCAGTTTCGGACCACACAATGGACTAAATTCTTTACTTTAAGACCGACTTCTTCTTCTGCCTATCTTTCTGACCATAGTATTGGCAAAGCGCTCCTGCATCATGTTGGTAGAGATATTTCATTTCATGCCCTCAAGAGCGGTACACACATCGTCACTGTCCAGAATGCTACCCAAGCTCATGATCTTTCTCTCCTTTCGAATATCGATACTACTCCTATCACTATTGAAAAACATCTTTCTTTCAATCCTTGTAGTGGTACTGTTATTCTGCCCCATACCATAGTCCAACAGAATTTCCAGTCATGTGGCAATGACATTCTTGAACAGCTGGAACTCTAGGATCTCCCAATCCTCAAAGTAGACACTTATGTCCTTCCTGCCCATGGGCGGAGATGTTACCCTTGCAATGTGGCTCGTTTAACTTTTGACTGCCGAGAACTCCCGTCCTCTGTATATGTCGCGGGACATCGGTTACAAGTTCGAAAGGTGATACCTACACCGCAACAGTGTAGAAATTGCTGGCGTTTTGGTCACCCAGCGAAATATTGCAGATCTATAGCCGAATGCCCAGTCTGTGGTGCCGACGACCATTCTAATACATCTTGCAGTCAACCTCCATCTTGCCTTAATTGTAATGAAGCTCACCCTTCGTACTCCCGCCGTTGCCAGGTCTACCTAAATGAACGTGAAATCCGTTGCCTCAAAGAGGCAGAAGGTCTCCCTTATGCTATGGCAGTTACTCATCTCCGCCTCCAAGGGAGACTACCCCGTGTTTCTTATTCTCGTGTTTCAAAACATCCCCCCACTTCTGGGGTCCCATCTTCTGCAGCCTCCTCTGTTGCTACCCCTCCCATAGCCACTCCGGCATCTAATCCTTTTGCTGTCCTTGGCTCTGACGTCCTGACTACAACTCAGTCTGTTCTCACATCTTCGCATCCTTCCTCACAAGCCCCAGTATCGACAAGACCTCGTACGACACCTTATACCAATCGCCCCTCTACTTCTCAGAAGTCCAAAAAATCCACATTGCCCAAATCTTCTTTGCCCCTTCCTTCCCTTCTTCCACCTCCACACTTTACCTTTCCAGTCTCTGTGCCTAGTTCTTCCCCTCTTTCTGGCTCTATTACAAGTGTGGAGATTCACCCTCCTCCTCGTACTATGCCTTCCACCCCCGTCCCCTCCCAAGTTTCTCCCTCTTCTGCCACCTCCCAGGTTTCTGCCTTTTCTGTCCCCCCCCCACCCTTCATCTCTAGTCCCTTACACTCTTTCGTCCCCCTCTACTTTGGTACAGTCCATTACTGTCCCAATCTTTACTCACCCTCCCCCTTCTACCTCCAATATGGTCTCCCATACATCTTTGAATTCAGAAACACTTGAAGCCATTTCAGAATATATTGCAGAGACTAAACCTTCAATGGACACTGATTCACTTCCTGTTCCTTCTCTTCCCTCTCCTCCATCTTCACAACCCCATTCTTCGCAACGCTCCGTTCCTTTGCTGCTTGAACGTCTCCCAATGCCACCACATGTTGACTTTTCTAACCCCTTTAGTCCATAGGTGCCTTTCCCTACGGATTTCTGGTATTTTTTTCATCGCCAATCATGGCCTATTTACAGTGGAATATCCGCGGCCTCAGGGGTAATCGGGGTGAGCTTCAGATGTTGCTTTCCAGGTTTTCCCCTGTTGGTGCTTGCTTACAAGAACCAAAATTACACTCAGCTGTTTTCCAACCTATCTCAGGCTATAATTTATTGTATTCTTCGGATCCTTTCTCAGATGGGACCTTTAATGAAAGTGCCCTTCTTCTACGCAATGATATTCCGTACTGTCAACTATTTGTCCATACCTCGCTGCATTACACTGCAGCCCGTATCCACTTGAATAAGTGGTTTACAATATGTTCTTTATATCTCTCTCCTTCTCGAGCATTTTCTATCCCAGACTTTGCCTTTCTTGTTTCATCCTTACCACCACCACTTCTGTTACTTGGTGATTTTAATGCCCATCATTTCCTCTGGGGGAAATCTCATTGTGACTCACGTAGCATCCAGTTGGAGGCTTTTCTCGCCTCTCACCCCCTCCATGTTTTAAATACCGGTACTCCCACCCATTTTGATCCTCGTACTCATACTCTCTCTTGCATCGATCTATCAGTCTGCTCTTCCTCCACTGCACTAGACTTCACCTGGTCTGTTCTACCGGACTTACATGACAGCGATCATTTTCCAATCATTCTTACTTCTCCTTCATATTCACCACCTTTCCGTAGCCCTCGCTGGCAATTTGATCGGGCAAATTGGGACCTTTACTCGCAACTCACTGCTTTTAGTGAGGTTCCTTCTTCATCCTTCATTGATGAGCTCCTACACCTCTTCTCGACGTCAGTTTATACCGCAGCTTCTCATTCTATACCCCAAACCTCAGGCAAGCATTCTCAGAAGTGCGTGCCTTGGTGGTCTCCTGCTTGTGCTCGTGCAGTACGTTTGAAACTCGCTGCATGGGGCAGGTACCGATACAATAGAACCAATGAGAGACTTCTTGATTTTAAGCAGAAGCATGCAATCGCTCGCCGTGTCATCCATGATGCTAAACGCACTTGCTGGCGAGACTATGTTTCCACCATCACCTCTGCTTCCTCTATGAGTGCAGTCTGGAAAAAAGTGAGGAAATTGAGTGGTAAATACTCTCCTGACCCGGCTCCTGTTCTACGGGTCGCCGGTATTGATGTAGCAAACCCTCTTGACATTGCCATTGAAATTGGCACTCATCTGGTCCGTATTTCCCAGGGGCTCCATCTATGCGCCTCGTTTCTTTCCTCAAAGTCTGCCAAAGAGTTAGTACCCTTGGACTTTTCTTCTCTCAGTGAAGAACAGTATAATGTGCCTTTTACACTTCAGGAACTGGAGGCAACACTCTCAGCTTGCCGATCATTGGCAACTGGACCTGACGACATTCATATTCATATGTTACAACGTTTACATCAGTCATCCCTTGTAGTCCTCTTACACCTCTTCAATCTTATTTGGGCACAAGGAGTTCTTCCCCAGCTGTGGAAATCTGCCATTGTTCTCCCTTTCCGCAAGCCGGGTACTACAGGACATGATGCCTCCCACTATCGTCCCATCGCTCTTACTAGTGCAGTTTGCAAAGTGATGGAACATCTGGTAAATCGCCGTTTAATGTGGTGTTTAGAGACACACAACAGTCTCTCCGCTAGTCAATATGGCTTTCGTAAGAGCCGTTCTACCATAGACCCCTTACTACGCTTGGATACGTATGTTCGTAATGCCTTTGTAAATAATCACTCAGTTATTGCCATATTTTTTGACCTTGAGAAGGCATATGACACAACTTGGAGGTATAATATTTTGGCCCAAGCCCACTCCTTAGGCCTCCGAGGCAATCTACCATCCTTCCTTAAGAACTTTTTAACTGACAGACACTTCCGTGTTTGAGTCAATAATGTGCTTTCCCCGGACTTTGTCCAAGCTGAAGGTGTCCCTCAGGGATGTGTTCTGAGCACAACACTTTTTCTCCTTGCTATAAATGATTTGGCCTCTGTTCTTCCACCCAATATTTGGTCATCACTCTATGTTGATGACTTCGCTATTGCTTGTGCAGGCGCTGACTGTCATCTCATTGCAGTTTCTCTCCAGCATGCGGTCGACCGTGTTTCCAATTGGTCCACCACGCATGGGTTTAAATTTTCCAGTACCAAAACTCACCAAATTACTTTCACTAGACGCAATGTCATCTCAGATCATCCTTTGTATCTCTATGGCTCTCGTATCCCCGAACATGATACAGTCAGGTTTCTAGGCCTTCTCTTTGACCGTAGGTTATCCTGGAAACCTCACATTACCTCTCTGAAGGCAACTTGTCACAGCCGGCTAAACCTTCTTAAAACCCTTGCTCATCTTTCCTGGGGAGCTGATTGTCGAACTCTGCTTCGCCTGCATTCAGCCCATGTTTTATCGAAACTCGATTATGGTGACCAGATTTATTCAGTGGCCTCTCCTGCTACTCTCTCTAGCCTTAACCCCATCCATCACTAAGGATTACGTTTATGCCTTGGTGCTTTTCGCTCTTCCCCTGTTGAGAGCCTCTAAGCAGAAGCGAATGTTCCATCCTTGTCTGATCGCCGTGATGCCCATTGCCTTCGCTACTATGTACGCTCTCACGATCTCCACAATCCTTCCATTTATAGACTGGTCACCGATATTAGTAGACATTCTTTATTTGCTCGCTGCCCCTGTTTGCTCCGTCCCTTTTCTCTTCGCCTACATTAGCTCTTGTCTTCCCTTCAGTTACCGCCTTTATATGTTCATGTAGCATCTCACTTTTCCCTAAACCCCTGGGAAGTTCCAGCTGTTCGGGTCTGTTCTTTCTCACTCCCTTGCTCGAAAGCCCAACTGCCTACGGTGGCTTCCCGCTCTCTTTTTCTTGGTCACTTCCACTCTCATTCTCATGCCACTGCTTTGTACACAGATGGCTCTAAGTCTTCAGACGGTGTCGGATTCGCAGCAGTGTTTCCGGACAGCATCGTGCGAGGGCATTTACTATCTTCGGCTAGCATTTTTACTGCTGAATTGTATGCCATTCTTGCAGCACTTATTCATATTGCATCTATGCCTGTGTCATCATTTGTGGTAGTCTCAGACTCCCTTAGTGCTCTACAGGCTATACGAAAATTTGATACATCTCACCCCCTAGTTCTCCGTATCCAACTTTGGCTACACCGTATCTCTACCAAGCATAAAGATATTGTTATTTGTTGGGTCCCTGGTCATGTTGACGTACAGGGCAATGAACAGGCAGACACTGGTGCGCGGTCAGCAGTACATGACCTACCAATTTCCTATAGAGGTGTTCCATTTCTGGACTATTTTGCTGCAATAGCTACCCACCTTCACACCCGTTGGCAACAACGTTGGTCAACTCTGCTCGGTAACAAACTTCATTCTATTAAACCGAGCATAGGTTACTGGCCGTCTTCTTGTCATCAGTGCCGAGGTTGGGAGACCACTCTCTCCCGCCTTCGCATTGGCCACACTCGTCTTACTCATGGGTATCTCATGGAGAGGCACCCTGTTCCTCTCTGTGAGCAGTGTCAAGTTCCAGTATCGATTAGCCACATTCTGTTAGACTGCACTCTCTGTCAACGAGCACGCAGAATTTACCTCCAACGTCGTCTTCGTTCTACTACTCTCTCTTTACCTTCCCTTCTTGCTGATGGACCCTCCTTTAATCCTGACTCTCTCATTGACTTCTTGACAATGACTGATTTACTCCACAAACTCTGATGATACCTTTCGCACTCCCCTCAGCCCTTTCTAGTTCAGTCTCTTGCTGCCCTTTACCCTTTCACCATCCACTGCCCCACTGTTATCCGTAACCTATTACTCATCCATCTCCCTTTTGCCACCTGATGCCCTCGCTTTCTTCCTGCCCTGCAGCGCTGTATAGCCCTTGTGGCTTAGCACTTCTTTTTTATTATAATAATAATTTATATTAGTAAGGTATGACTTGATATATGCTAGTGTGTGGCCTCTTATACTGTAATGATCAGACTAGAGGAATAGGATGCTGTGGTCTCCTGTATCAGAAACTTTCTTAAGGTCGATAAGGAGCCCAAGATGGTATTTATTTTTTCAAGTGCTGTGTAAAGTAGGTCTAGCATTTTTATTATTGTGTCATTTGTGTTTTTCTTTCTCCTGGAGCTAAACTGGCAGGGATTGTGGATGCTTTGTGATGTTATGAAGGAGTATAGTCTTTGTGTGTGAGCTTCTCGAAGATTTTGGAATGTAAAGACAAGTTTGATATTGGCCTATAATTGTTTACATCTCTTGGGTCACCACCTTTGTGTATTGGTGTTATCCTTGCTATTTTGAGTGATACCGGGAAAATGTTGGTTTCTAGTGATTTGTTAAAGAGTAATGCAATGGTGGGTGAAAGGATTTGAGCTGCTTGTTTGTACAGTAGTGGTGGCACTTGGGTTACATTTCCTGATTTGTTTTTAGAGTTAATAATCATGGTAACCTCAGTAGGCTTTGTTGGTGCAAGGTAGAGGGATGTTGGGAAGTTTCCATCTAGATAATCATTATCTCGGGCATTTGTAATTGGAATTATCTTGTTAGCTCTATCAATAGGCTGGAGTTTTGGTTCATTTGGTTTAGTTAGTACAGTATTACTAGTTCTGTTCGGTTTGTGGTGCCCAGGATCTGAGAGAGTGTCTTCCATATCTTTTTAATATCACCTCTCGTTTCAGTGAATCTATTAGAAAAGTATAGTTGCTTGGACTTTCTGATTAATTTGGTAAAGGCTGAGGTATAGCGTTTGATGAATTCTTTAGTTATTAAGCCCCTTCTGTATTGTTTTTCACATTGATGTTTCATATTGATGGATCTTAGGATGGTGTTAGTAAGCCTTTGGCAACTTAGTCTTTTATTAGTGATCTGTTTACTTGTTATGGGACAATGTTTGTTATATAGTCTGTGTATTTTGTTTAGAAATACTAGTACCGACTTACAATCTGCTCAACATATGACCACTCGTACTTATACTGTACGTCTTGGAGCAGGGCTGGGCGGCCCGATGCATACCGCCATACGACAGTTGACAGCTACTTGTGGCAATGCACCATCTCGGGAGAGCTCTCACATCACTCAGGCAGCATCATACTGTATTAACTGTACTGTACTGTACATATGTACCTGGACAGCAAATTTCACCATGGCCCCTAAAAGGAAGTCTGAATCTTGCACTGGAGCTTGTGGCAAGAAAGGCTCTAACTCTCGACCAGAAGACGAAAGTAATTAAACAGTATGAAGATGGAAAAAACTTCAACATCATTTCTCGCGATCTTCAGCTCTCCCATTCCACTGTGTCGGCAATACTTGATCCATTAACTACCAAACATTGATCTACATTCGCTCGCATAGCTCTCTGAAAGTAGATCTATGTTTTTTTTTTTTTACATGCTTTCAAATGGAGAAAATCAAGGTCAGAGTTTTATGCACAAAAATGTAGATCTTCATTTGGACAGTTGAAGGATTAAAGATAAAGAGTACATCAAAGAAGCAGTGAAATCTTCTACCCCTATGAAGTCAACAATTATCACAAAGAAACGTGAAGGCCCAATTTATGTAATTTTGATTACACTGTTTACAGCTTAGCTTAAGTTACAAGTATTGTGTATTTTTCTGTTCATGCATACGAATGTTTTCAGTTTCTTACATTTGAAGTGAATTCGAATGCATTGTTTTGTTTGCAAATGTTCTCGGAAGTAAACAACTGTTTGTGTTGTACACGGTGTTTCTCCTAAGCCTTACAGTATAAAATACAGTACTAAAATCATGAAAAGTAAAGTAAAAAATGAAATACAAAAATAAAACAGTAAAATAAAATCATTACAATAACTGTGATGTTGATAGACAGTAGTAAAATATTTAATAAAAAGTAACATAAGATACTATGTAGGTACTTTTATAGCAAAGGTTTGACATTATACCCTACCCAGTATGTCGGCAATTTTCTAAGGTTCGATTTGCGTCCATTTTGACTTACAACCGGTTGGTCGGAACCAAGCTCAGTCGTAAGTCGGATGGTACTAGTATGTCTACCCATTCATTGATACCAACAGCATTGGAGAATTCTGTAGGCCAATCAGTTGAGCTTAGCCCAGCAGTGAAATTACTTACTGATGCCTCATCATGGAGTTGAAAAGAGAACTTATTATATGTATTCCATTGGTTGCTTATAAATGTTTGTCAGGTAAAACGTTGGGTAGTGGTCAGTAGTGTTGTCCATGATTATCCCGGCTTTAAGGGGGGGTGTATGTTTGTCCGTATACAGTAGGGCCCCACTTATATGGCAGGTTAGGTTCTAGGCTACTGCTGGAAAGCAGAATGCCATTTTTCCACTTATAAATGCATATAAATGCCAGGTAACAAGTTTGCACTAACATATACTATGTTAGCAATAGAACAAGACATTAAAAACAATAAAAAGTAAAATACACACACAGTACACCGATTACTTACGTTAAAATATTTGTAGTTTTAATTAAAGCTCCCCATAGCAATAAAATACATATACAGTACATTCATTAATTACCTTAAAATATTTGTAGTCTTAATATAAGGTGAGAGGGGAGTTTTATTTGTAGGAAGTCACGTTTGGGAAGTATGGTAGCCAGCCAGGGAAGCCCTCCCCACCCACACCTAATGTAAAAAAAACAGACGAACGCGTCTGGTTTTTGTACCAGTTGTCTTCACGTTGATACAGTAGAATAAATAGAGAAACACTCCCATTCTCATGTAACACCATTTTTAGAAGAAATCAAGTTTATTCTCAATAAGGATTACAATGCTGAGTTTACAGAATTTGGTTATTGTGTGGATTACATGTAGTAAAATACTAATTACAGAGGGGGCCACTAGAACGCCTAGCATGGCTAGGCATTTCGGGCAGACTTAGATTAATTCTTAACTTTAAAATATTACAAATTATGAGGTAAGTTGGTATTATAGCTAAGTGACTAAATACTAGTTTGTGAGTTTAGCAATGTGAATGCTTTTGTTTTGGCACAATACATAGTTTCAGTACTGGAGTATCACAGGCCAACTTTTGACTAGTTAGGATTCATTATTTTAAGATTAAGATTGATATTTCTGTGTTTATGGTCAAATGGGTGAGTGAGTGTAAGTGTGAACCACCAGGTGGTATTCATGTAATTAGTTGACGGGGTGTATCAGGGAGATAAGATGTTTTCTAATGGTAGTTTTGAAGGTGATGAATGTGTCTGCAGTTCTAGAGTTTTCAGGTAGGGTGTGAAGTCATACTTAGGCATACTGAAGGCATACTTAGGTACAGGTACTGGCCAGGGAAGAGGTGGGACCAGGAGCTATGAATTGACCCCTGCAACCACAACTAGGTGAGTACATATGTATAATTATCAGTTATAATAATAATGTAAGTATGTAGTCAGCCTGGGCTACATAGCTACACCTACCTACATAGCTACACGATATTTAATGTGGCCCAGAGTTGTATTATTACCATCAACATACCATGTTCACTAAGTTTAATCGTTTCTATCAACTACCTTTAGATGCCATCATAAACAAAAGGAGAAGTAATGAATAATTCATGTTAAAAATTGTAAACAAAAGCTTTGTGTATTAAGGGGAGTGATGTCATGTTTTCCCTTCGCCCAGCTACCGCACCTCCATAGTATATAAACATAAAATGTTTATATGCTATGTAACATGTTTCTTATATAATTTTGAAGAAAATATCGTAGATGGATTAATGAAAATGTCTATATCAACATGAAATAAGACATTTAATGTGCCCAAGAGTGATTATTATTAGTATTACGAAATGTTTTCCCCTCCACCTGGCAACCACACCTTCATAGCATATAAACAGTATGTTTGTATGCTATCTAACATGTTTCTTATATAATTTTGAAGAAAATATCATAAATGGATTATTGAAAATGTCTATATTGACATAAAATTAGACATTTAATATGCCCAAGAGTGATTATTACATAATAGAGAGATGTGCTCATGGAGAATGTAAACAAACCGGGTGGTGCGCACCATATTTGAAAGACCGCTTACTGTATAGAAAGTTTTGGTCATAATTTGAGATCGCCATATTAGCAGAACGCCGAAAGGCAGGGCCTTACTGTATGGTCAATTATGGTCACACTCGTCTTGTTGGTTTTGTAATCACTGTACATAGCTCTACTGTCTTCAGTTATGTCCTAGAGTTTGTATTGATAAAGCCACTGGATAGTGGATGGCAAAACATCTACAATAAATTTATTATTATTAAAGATTCACCAGTGTTCTCCCAGCCCGGGCCTTTTCCAAGTGGTGGCCCAGCCTTTGCTCCCTGTCTTGGGAGTGTCTGAGACCTAAGTCTCCCATGGGAGGAGGCACAAGTACCTCCTCATCTTTGGGACCAATTGTCCCCAGGCCTAGCCACAAGCTAGGCCTTTCTGGTCTGCCATCCCCGTTTAATTTATTAAAATTTAATATTTTCTCAATTATAAGTATTTTAAATGTAATACAGTGGACCCCTGCATAACGATCACCTCCGAATGCGACCAATTATGTAAGTGTATTTATGTAAGTGCGTTTGTACGTGTATGTTTGGGGGTCTGAAATGGACTAATCTACTTCACAATATTCCTTATGGGAACAAATTCGGTCAGTACTGGCACCTGAACATACTTCTGGAGTGAAAAAATATCGTTAACCGGGGGTCCACTGTATATTTAAACATTATTTTATTTTAATATTTGTATTTTTTTTATTTAAATTATAATTTTTTTTATTTTATTAAATATTTATTTTACATAAATGCATGAAAATTTTATAAAGATTACACTTATAATTTTACAAAAATATTTGATATTTGATAAATAATATTTATATTTATTATTAACAATTAAATATTTTTTAAATATATCAAATTATATAATTATTATTTTTTTTATTATCACACTGGCCGATTCCCACCAAGGCAGGGTGGCCCGAAAAAGAAAAACTTTCACCATCATTCACTCCATCACTGTCTTGCCAGAAGGGTGCTTTACACTACAGTTTTTAAACTGCAACATTAACACCCCTCCTTCAGAGTGCAGGCACTGTACTTCCCATCTCCAGGACTCAAGTCCGGCCTGCCGGTTTCCCTGAATCCCTTCATAAATGTTACTTTGCTCACACTCCAACAGCACGTCAAGTATTAAAAACCATTTGTCTCCATTCACTCCTATCAAACACGCTCACGCATGCCTGCTGGAAGTCCAAGCCCCTCGCACACAAAACCTCCTTTACCCCTTCCCTCCAACCTTTCCTAGGCCGACCCCTACCCCGCCTTCCTTCCACTACAGACTGATACACTCTTGAAGTCATTCTGTTTCGCTCCATTCTCTCTACATGTCCGAACCACCTCACCAACCCTTCCTCAGCCCTCTGGACAACAGTTTTGGTAATCCCACACCTCCTCCTAACTTCCAAACTACGAATTCTCTGCATTATATTCACACCACACATTGCCCTCAGACATGACATCTCCACTGCCTCCAGCCTTCTCCTCGCTGCAACATTCATCACCCATGCTTCACACCCATATAAGAGCGTTGGTAAAACTATACTCTCATACATTCCCCTCTTTGCCTCCAAGGACAAAGTTCTTTGTCTCCACAGACTCCTAAGTGCACCACTCACTCTTTTTCCCTCATCAATTCTATGATTCACCTCATCTTTCATAGACCCATCCGCTGACACGTCCACTCCCAAATATCTGAATACGTTCACCTCCTCCATACTCTCTCCCTCCAATCTGATATCCAATCTTTCATCACCTAATCTTTTTGTTATCCTCATAACCTTACTCTTTCCTGTATTCACCTTTAATTTTCTTCTTTTGCACACCCTACCAAATTCATCCACCAATCTCTGCAACTTCTCTTCAGAATCTCCCAAGAGCACAGTGTCATCAGCAAAGAGCAGCTGTGACAACTCCCACTTTGTGTGTGATTCTTTATCTTTTAACTCCACGCCTCTTGCCAAGACCCTCGCATTTACTTCTCTTACAACCCCATCTATAAATATATTAAACAACCACGGTGACATCACACATCCTTGTCTAAGGCCTACTTTTACTGGGAAAAAATTTCCCTCTTTCCTACATACTCTAACTTGAGCCTCACTATCCTCGTAAAAACTCTTCACTGCTTTCAGTAACCTACCTCCTACACCATATACTTGCAACATCTGCCACATTGCCCCCCTATCCACCCTGTCATACGCCTTTTCCAAATCCATAAATGCCACAAAGACCTCTTTAGCCTTATCTAAATACTGTTCACTTATATGTTTCACTGTAAACACCTGGTCCACACACCCCCTACCTTTCCTAAAGCCTCCTTGCTCATCTGCTATCCTATTCTCCGTCTTACTCTTAATTCTTTCAATTATAACTCTACCATACACTTTACCAGGTATACTCAACAGACTTATCCCCCTATAATTTTTGCACTCTCTTTTATCTCCTTTGCCTTTATACAAAGGAACTATGCATGCTCTCTGCCAATCCCTAGGTACCTTACCCTCTTCCATACATTTATTAAATAATTGCACCAACCACTCCAAAACTATATCCCCACCTGCTTTTAACATTTCTATCTTTATCCCATCAATCCCGGCTGCCTTACCCCCTTTCATTTTACCTACTGCCTCACGAACTTCCCCCACACTCACAACTGGCTCTTCCTCACTCCTACAAGATGTTATTCCTCCTTGTCCTATACATGAAATCACAGCTTCCCTATCTTCATCAACATTTAACAATTCCTCAAAATATTCCCTCCATCTTCCCAATACCTCTAACTCTCCATTTAATAACTCTCCTCTCCTATTTTTAACTGACAAATCCATTTGTTCTCTAGGCTTTCTTAACTTGTTAATCTCACTCCAAAATTTTTTCTTATTTTCAACAAAATTTGTTGATAACATCTCACCCACTCTCTCATTTGCTCTCTTTTTACATTTGCTTCACCACTCTCTTAACCTCTCTCTTTTTCTCCATATACTCTTCCCTCCTTGCATCACTTCTACTTTGTAAAAACTTCTCATATGCTAACTTTTTCTCCCTTACTACTCTCTTTACATCATCATTCCACCAATCGCTCCTCTTCCCTCCTGCACCCACTTTCCTGTAACCACAAACTTCTGCTGAACACTCTAACACTACATTTTTAAACCTACCCCATACCTCTTCGACCCCATTGCCTATGCTCTCATTAGCCCGTCTATCCTCCAATAGCTGTTTATATCTTACCCTAACTGCCTCCTCTTTTAGTTTATAAACCTTCACCTCTCTCTTCCCTGATGCTTCTATTCTCCTTGTATCCCATCTACCTTTTACTCTCAGTGTAGCTACAACCAGAAAGTGATCTGATATATCTGTGGCCCCTCTATAAACATGTACATCCTGAAGTCTACTCAACAGTCTTTTATCTATCAATACATAATCCAACAAACTACTGTCATTTCGCCCTACATCATATCTTGTATACTTATTTATCCTCTTTTTCTTAAAATATGTATTACCTATAACTAAACCCCTTTCTATACAAAGTTCAATCAAAGGGCTCCCATTATCATTTACACCTGGCACCCCAAAATTATATAATTATTTAATATAATATATTTATTTATTAGAATTTAATACTAAATAATTTAAATATAAATATATAATATAGATATTTAAAAGTAGTTCGTCTGGGTCTCGTACCCCGGACACTAGTGGTGAGAGTCCTGCCTCTCACCACTGGCCTACAGTTTCGATTTTTTTTCATTACTTTGTGAGTGTCTCTACACCGGGCAGGTGGTGAGAAGCGTGGCACTTACTACTGCACTGCAGTTTTTTTTTTTTTTTTTAAGTAGTTCGTCTGGTTCTCATACCCCGGACACCAGCAGTGAGAGTCGTACCTCTCACCACTGGCCTACAGTTTCCACATTTTTTTTTCTAGTAATTCTTCCGGGATTCGAACCCTGGACCCCAGTGGTGAGAGTCACGCCTCTCACCACTAGGCTACCCCGAAGGATGTAAAGAAATGTCTGGCATTGCTTTCTGCACTGGCTTGCCTCTAAGGTTGTCATGGCCTACCTGGCTGGCTGCAATAGCTGCCCTGGCTGGCGGAACATTCCTGACTGGCAGCTCTGGCTAGCGAAGCTGGCCTGACTGGATGCTCTGTAATTTTGTTTACAGAGCCTTTCTGGCTGTCTTTGCTGTCCTGTCTGGCATTGCTTTCTGCACTGGCTTGCCTCTTAGGATATCATGCCCTCCCTGGCTGGCTGCAATAGCTGCCCTGGCAGGCGAACTTTCCTGTCTTGCAGCTCTGGCTAGCGAAGCTGGCCTGACTGGACGCTCTGTAATTTTCTTTACAGAAGACTAGCCTTCCCCTTGGGTTGCTTTAAAAAGAGATTGGATAAGTATATGAGTAGATCTTCTGCAGTGTTCCTCCATTCTTATGTTCTTATGTGGGATAGTGATGAAGAAGTTTCTTGGCAAGGGGTTCAGCTATGTTACAGAAGCCATTGTTCTGGTTGAAGTTGTTGGATATACAGATAAGTGAGGATTCCAGGATTCTTCGGTATTGAGTGTTGTCTTCTCTGGCGATAAGTCTTGCATTTCTGTAGTTGATTAAATGGTTGTGGGATTTTCAGTGTTAAAAACAGGCATTCCTTGGATCGTCAGATCTCCCTGCATATTGGTGTTCTGAAATACTTGTTTGAAGGTCTCTGGATGTTTTGCCAATGTATAATTTGCCACAGTCATTGCAAGGGATTGTGTATACCCCTGCAGAAGATTGAAGCTTGTCTTGTCTATTACTGGTTATATCCTTGTTGGTGGTGGATGTGGAGGTAGATACTTGGGATGAGGTATTGGAAAAGATGTTGAAAACGTGTTTGGCAATGGAGTTGATAGGAACAACTATGCATCTCTTCTTGGCAGTGTCTTCTCTGGGTGTGCTAAAGATGTTTAATGCCCATTGTCTACAGTCACTTCCACATCTCGGGTATAACACCAGATAGGATGGACATACAGTGGGCCCCCGGCATACGATGGCATCAGCATATGTTAAATCCGGCATACAATACATTTTAACGCAAAAATTTTGCCTCGCCACACGTTAAATAACCCGCCACATGCGATTCGTCCAGGACGCGTCCCATGTGTGTCCTCAGCTGCCCCGTGCGCACCAGTGTTTACAAGCCAGCCAGTGTCGTCGCATCCATGCATACAATCGGTACATTTCATATTATCACAGCATTTTTAGTGATTTTTTTATTATTATTAACACACTGGCCGATTCCCACCAAGGCAGGGTGGCCCAAAAAAGAAAAACTTTCACCATCATTCACTCCATCATTGTCTTGCCAGAAGGGTGCTTTACACTACAGTTTTTAAACTGCACCATTAACACCCCTCCTTCAAAGTGCAGGCACTGTACTTCCCATCTCCAGGACTCAAGTCCGGCCTGCTGGTTTCCCTGAATCCCTTCATCAATGTTACTTTGCTCACACTCCAACAGCACGTCAAGTATTAAAAACCATTTGTCTCCATTCACTCTTATCAAACATGCTCACGCATGCCTGCTGGAAGTCCAAGCCCCTCGCACACAAAACCTCCTTTAACCCCTCCCTCTAACCTTTCCTAGGCCGACCCCTACCCCGCCTTCCTTCCACTACAGACTGATACACTCTTCAAGTCATTCTGTTTTCCTCCATTCTCTCTACATGTCCGAACCACCTCAACAACCCTTCCTCAGCCCTCTGGACAACAGTTTTGGTAATCCCGCACCTCCTCCTAACTTCCAAACTACGAATTCTCTGCATTATATTCACACCACACACTGCCCTCAGACATGACATCTCCACTGCCTCCAGCCTTCTCCTCGCTGCAACATTCATCACCCATGCTTCACACCCATATAAGAGCATTGGTAAAAGTATACTCTCATACATTCCCCTCTTTGCCTTCAAGGACAAAGTTCTCTGTCTCCACAGACTCCTAAGTGCACCGCTCACCCTTTTCCCCTCATCAATTCTATGATTCACCTCATCTTTCATAGACCCATCCGCTGACACGTCCACTCCCAAATATCTGAATACATTCACCTCTTCCATACTCTCTCCCTCCAATCTGATATCCAATCTTTCCTCACCTAATCTTTTTGTTATCCTCATAACCTTACTCTTTCCTGTGTTCACTTTTAATTTTCTTCTTTTGCATACCCTACCAAATTCATCCACCAACCTCTGCAACTTCTCTTCAGAATCTCCCAAGAGCACAGTGTCATCAGCAAAGAGCAACTGTGACAACTCCCACTTTATGTGTGATTCTTTATCTTTTAACTCCACGCCTCTTGCCAAGACCCTCGCATTCACTTCTTTTACAACCCCATATATAAATATATTAAACAACCACGGTGACATCACACATCCTTGTCTAAGGCCTACTTTTACTTGGCAATAATCTCCCTCTTTCCTACATACTCTAACTTGAGCCTCACTATCCTCATAAAAACTCTTCACTGCTTTCAGTAACCTACCTCCTACACCATACACTTGCAACATCTGCCACATTGACCCCCTATCCACCCTGTCATATGCCTTTTCCAAATCCATAAATGCCACAAAAACCTCTTTAGCCTTATCTAAATACTGTTCACTTATATGTTTCACTGTAAACACCTGGTCCACACATCCCCTACCTTTCCTAAAGCCTCCTTGTTCATCTGCTATCCTATTCTCCGTTTTACTCTTAATTCTTTCAATAATAACTCTACCATACACTTTATCAGGTATACTCAACAGACTTATTCCCCTATAATTTTTGCACTCTCTTTTGTCCCCTTTGCCTTTATACAAAGAATTATGCATGCTCTCTGCCAATCCCTAGGTACCTTACCCTCTTCCATACATTTATTAAATAATTGCACCAACCACTCCAAAACTATATCCCCACCTGTTTTTAACATTTCTATCTTTATCCCATCAATCCCGGCTGCCTTACCCCCTTTCATTTTAGCTACTGCCTCATGAACTTCCCCCACACTCACAACTGGCTCTTCCTCACTCCTACAAGATGTTATTCCTCCTTGCCCTATACACGAAATTACAGCTTCCCTATCTTCATCAACATTTAACAATTCCTCAAAATATTCCCTCCATCTTCCCAATACCTCTAACTCTCCATTTAATAACTCTCCTCTCCTATTTTTAACTGACAAATCCATTTGTTCTCTAGGCTTCCTTAACTTGTTAATCTCACTCCAAAACTTTTCTTATTTTCAACAAAATTTGTTGATAACATCTCTCCCACTCTTCTCATTTGCTCTCTTTTTACATTGCTTCACCACTCTCTTAACCTCTCTCTTTTTCTCCATATACTCTTCCCTCCTTGCATCACTTCTACTTTGTAAAAACTTCTCATATGCTAACTTTTTCTCCCCTAGTACTCTCTTTACATCATCATTCCACCAATCGCTCCTCTTCCCTCCCTCACCCACTTTCCTGTAACCTCAAACTTCTGCTGAACACTCTAACACTACATTTTTAAACCTACCCCATACCTCTTCGACCCCATTCCCTATGCTCTCATTAGCCCATCTATCCTCCAATAGCTGTTTATATCTTACCTTAACTGCCTCCTCTTTTAGTTTATAAACCTTCACCTCTCTCTTCCCTGATGCTTCTATTCTCCTTGTATCCCATCTACCTTTTACTCTCAGTGTAGCTACAACTAGAAAGTGATCTGATATATCTGTGGCCCCTCTATAAACATGGACATCCTGAAGTCTACTCAACAGTCTTTTATCTACCAATACATAATCCAACAAACTACTGTCATTTCACCCTACATCATATCTTGTATACTTATTTATCCTCTTTTTCTTAAAATATGTATTACCTATAACTAAACCCCTTTCTATACAAAGTTCAGTCAAAGGGCTCCCATTATCATTTACACCTGGCACCCCAAACTTACCTACCACACCCTCTCTAAAAGTTTCTCCTACTTTAGCATTCAGGTCCCCTACCACAATTGCTCTCTCACTTGGTTCAAAGGTTCCTATACATTCACTTAACATCACCGAAAATCTCTCTCTCTCTCCTCTACATTCCTCTCTTCTCCAGGTGCATACACGCTTATTATGACCCACTTTTCGCATCCAACCTTTACTTTAATCTACATAATTCTTGAGTTTACACATTCATATTCTTCTTTTAGTGATTGTATCTGCAAAATAAGTCACCATGGGCCCCAAGAAAGCTTCTAGTGCCAACAGTGGGGTAAAAAAGGTGAAAATTACTATGGAAATGAAGAAAGAGATAATTGCTAAGTACGAAAGTGGAGTGCATGTCTCGGAGCTGGCCAGGTTGTATACCAAACCCCAATCAACCATTGCTACTATTGTGGCCAACAAAACGGCAATCAAGGAAGCTGTTCTTGCAAAAGGTGCAAGTGTGTTTTCGAAACAGAGATTGCAAGTACTAGAAGATGTTGAGAGACTGGTATTGGTGTGCATAAATGAAAAACAGATAGCAGGAGATACCATCTCTTAAGCGATCATACCTGGAGTTTACCTGGAGAGAGTTCCGGGGGTCAATGCCCCCGCGGCCCGGTCTGTGACCAGGCCTCCTGGTGGATCAGAGCCTGATCAACCAGGCTGTTACTGCTGGCTGCACGCAAACCAACGTACGAGCCACAGCCCAGCTGGTCAGGAACCGACTTTAGGTGCTTGTCCAGTGCCAGCTTGAAGACTGCCAGGGGTCTGTTGGTAATCCCCCTTATGTATGCTGGGAGGCAGTTGAACAGTCTTGGGCCCCTGACACTTATTGTATGGTCTCTTAACGTGCTAGTGACACCCCTGCTTTTCATTGGGGGGATGTTGCATCGTCTGCCAAGTCTTTTGCTTTCGTAGTGAGTGATTTTCATGTGCAAGTTCGGTACTAGTCCCTCTAGGATTTTCCAGGTGTATATAATCATGTATCTCTCCCGCCTGCATTCCAGGGAATACAGGTTCAGGAACCTCAAGCGCTCCCAGTAATTTAAGTGTTTTTATTATTATTTTATTATCACACCGGCCGATTCCCACCAAGGCAGGGTGGCCCGAAAAAGAAAAACTTTCACCATCATTCACTCCATCACTGTCTTGCCAGAAGGGTGCTTTACACTACAGTTTTTAAACTGCAACATTAACACCCCTCCTTCAGAGTGCAGGCACTGTACTTCCCATCTCCAGGACTCAAGTCCGGCCTGCCGGTTTCCCTGAATCCCTTCATAAATGTTACTTTGCTCACACTCCAACAGCACGTCAAGTATTAAAAACCATTTGTCTCCATTCACTCCTATCAAACACGCTCACGCATGCCTGCTGGAAGTCCAAGCCCCTCGCACACAAAACCTCCTTTACCCCCTCCCTCCAACCCTTCCTAGGCCGACCCCTACCCCGCCTTCCTTCCACTACAGACTGATACACTCTTGAAGTCATTCTGTTTCGCTCCATTCTCTCTACATGTCCGAACCACCTCAACAACCCTTCCTCAGCCCTCTGGACAACAGTTTTGGTAATCCCGCACCTCCTCCTAACTTCCAAACTACGAATTCTCTGCATTATATTCACACCACACATTGCCCTCAGACATGACATCTCCACTGCCTCCAGCCTTCTCCTCGCTGCAACATTCATCACCCACGCTTCACACCCATATAAGAGCGTTGGTAAAACTATACTCTCATACATTCCCCTCTTTGCCTCCAAGGACAAAGTTCTTTGTCTCCACAGACTCCTAAGTGCACCACTCACTCTTTTTCCCTCATCAATTCTATGATTCACCTCATCTTTCATAGACCCATCCGCTGACACGTCCACTCCCAAATATCTGAATACGTTCACCTCCTCCATACTCTCTCCCTCCAATCTGATATTCAATCTTTCATCACCTAATCTTTTTGTTATCCTCATAACCTTACTCTTTCCTGTATTCACCTTTAATTTTCTTCTTTTGCACACCCTACCAAATTCATCCACCAATCTCTGCAACTTCTCTTCAGAATCTCCCAAGAGCACAGTGTCATCAGCAAAGAGCAGCTGTGACAACTCCCACTTTGTGTGTGATTCTTTATCTTTTAACTCCACTCCTCTTGCCAAAACCCTCGCATTTACTTCTCTTACAACCCCATCTATAAATATATTAAACAACCACGGTGACATCACACATCCTTGTCTAAGGCCTACTTTTACTGGGAAAAAATTTCCCTCTTTCCTACATACTCTAACTTGAGCCTCACTATCCTCGTAAAAACTCTTCACTGCTTTCAGTAACCTACCTCCTACACCATACACTTGCAACATCTGCCACATTGCCCCCCTATCCACCCTGTCATACGCCTTTTCCAAATCCATAAATGCCACAAAGACCTCTTTAGCCTTATCTAAATACTGTTCACTTATATGTTTCACTGTAAACACCTGGTCCACACACCTCCTACCTTTCCTAAAGCCTCCTTGTTCATCTGCTATCCTATTCTCCGTCTTACTCTTAATTCTTTCAATTATAACTCTACCATACACTTTACCAGGTACACTCAACAGACTTATCCCCCTATAATTTTTGCACTCTCTTTTATCCCCTTTGCCTTTATACAAAGGAACTATGCATGCTCTCTGCCAATCCCTAGGTACCTTACCCTCTTCCATACATTTATTAAATAATTGCACCAACCACTCCAAAACTATATCCCCACCTGCTTTTAACATTTCTATCTTTATCCCATCAATCCCGGCTGCCTTACCCCCTTTCATTTTACCTACTGCCTCACGAACTTCCCCCACACTCACAACTGGCTCTTCCTCACTCCTACAAGATGTTATTCCTCCTTGCCCTATACACGAAATCACAGCTTCCCTATCTTCATCAACATTTAACAATTCCTCAAAATATTCCTTCCATCTTCCCAATACCTCTAACTCTCCATTTAATAACTCTCCTCTCCTATTTTTAACTGACAAATCCATTTGTTCTCTAGGCTTTCTTAACTTGTTAATCTCACTCCAAAACTTTTTCTTATTTTCAACAAAATTTGTTGATAACATCTCACCCACTCTCTCATTTGCTCTCTTTTTACATTGCTTCACCACTCTCTTAACTTCTCTCTTTTTCTCCATATACTCTTCCCTCCTTGCATCACTTCTACTTTGTAAAAACTTCTCATATGCTAACTTTTTCTCCCTTACTCCTCTCTTTACATCATCATTCCACCAATCGCTCCTCTTCCCTCCTGCACCCACTTTCCTGTAACCACAAACTTCTGCTGAACACTCTAACACTACATTTTTAAACCTACCCCATACCTCTTCGACCCCATTGCCTATGCTCTCTGCGCGCCGTGAAGGTTCTCTGTACATTTTCTAGGTCAGCAATTTCACCTGCCTTGAAAGGTGCTGTTAGTGTGCAGCAATATTCAAGCCTAGATAAAACAAGTGACCTGAAGAGTGTCATCATGGGCTTGGCATCCCTAGTTTTGAAGGTTCTCATTATCCATCCTGTCATTTTTCTAGCAGATGCAATTGATACAATGTTATGGTCCTTGAAGGTGAGATCCTCCGACATGATCACTCCCAGGTCTTTGACGTTGGTGTTTCGCTCTATTTTGTGGCCAGAATTTGTTTTATACTCCGATGAAGATTTAATTTCCTCGTGTTTACCATATCTGAATAATTGAAATTTCTCATCGTTGAACTTCATATTGTTTTCTGCAGCCCACTGAAAGATTTGGTTGATGTCTGCCTGGAGCCTTGCAGTGTCTGCAATGGAAGACACTGTCATGCAGATTTGGGTGTCATCTGCAAAGGAAGACACGGTACTGTGGCTGACATCCTTGTCTATGTCAGATATGAGGATGAGGAACAAGATGGGAGCGAGTACTGTGCCTTGTGGAACAGAGCTTTTCACCGTAGCTGCCTTGGACTTTACTCTGTTGACTACTCCTCTCTGTGTTCTGTTAGTGAGGAAATTGTAGATCCATCGACCGACTTTTCCTGTTATTCCTTTAGCACGCATTTTGTGTGCTATTACGCCATGGTCACACTTGTCGAAGGCTTTTGCAAAGTCTGTATATATTACATCTGCATTCTTTTTGTCTTCTACTGCATCTAGGACCATGTCGTAGTGATCCAATAGTTGAGACAGACAGGAGCGACCTGTTCTAAACCCATGTTGCCCTGGGTTGTGTAATTTATGGGTTTCTAGATGGGTGGTGATCTTGCTTCTTAGGACCCTTTCAAAGATTTTTATGATATGGGATGTTAGTGCTATCGGTCTGTAGTTCTTTGCTATTGCTTTACTGCCCCCTTTGTGGAGTGGGGCTATGTCTGTTGTTTTTAGAAACTGTGGGACGACCCCCGTGTCCATGCTCCCTCTCCATAGGATGGTAAAAGCTCATGATAGGGGCTTCTTGCAGTTCTTGATGAACACGGAGTTCCATGAGTCGGGCCCTGGGGCAGAGTGCATGGACATGTCATTTATTGCCTGTTCGAAGTCATTTGGCATCAGGATAACATCAGATAGGCTTGTGTTAACCAAATTCTGTGGCTCTCTCATAAAAAATTCATTTTGATATTCGACTCTCAGTCTGGTTAGCGGCTTGCTAAAAACTGAGTCATATTGGGACTTGAGTAGCTCACTCATTTCCTTGCTGTCATCTGTGTAGGACCCATCTTGTTTAAGTAGGGGCCCAATACTGGACGTTGTTCTCGACTTTGATTTGGCATAGGAGAAGAAATACTTTGGGTTTCTTTCGATTTCATTTATGGCTTTTAGTTCTTCCCGCGATTCCTGACTCCTATAAGATTCCTTTAGCTTAAGTTCGATGCTTGCTATTTCTCTGACCAGTGTCTCCCTACGCATTTCAGATATATTGACCTCTTTTAGCCACTCTGTTATTCTTTTCCGTCGCCTGTAAAGGGAACGCCTGTCTCTTTCTATTTTGCATCTACTCCTCCTTTTTCTTAGAGAAATAAGCCTTGTGCATACATCGAGTGCCACCGAGTTAATCTGTTCTAGGCATAAGTTGGGGTCTGTGTTGCTTAGTATATCTTCCCAGCTTATATCGGTTAGGACTTGGTTTACTTGGTCCCACTTTATGTTTTTGTTATTGAAGTTGAATTTGGTGAATGCTCCCTCGTGTCTAATCTCATTATGTCGGTCTGTGGCTCTGCGCATACATGTCTGAACCTCAATTATGTTGTGATCTGAGTATATTGTTTTTGATATGGTGACATTTCTTATCAGATCATCATTGTTAGTGAAGATGAGGTCTAGTATATTCTCCAGTCTAGTAGGCTCTATTATTTGCTGGTTTAAATTGAATTTTGTGCAGAGATTTAAAAGCTCATGTGAGTGTGAGTTTTCATCAGAGCTGCCTCCTGGTGTTATTACTACAACAGTATTATTTGCTATATTCCTCCATTTTAGGTGCCTTAAGTTGAAATCCCCCAGGAGCAAGATGTTGGGTGCAGGTGCTGGCAAATTTTCCAGACAGTGGTCAATTTTTAACAGCTGTTCCTGGAATTGCTGGGATGTTGCATCCAGAGGCTTGTAGACTACCACAATGACTAGGTTTTGGTTCTCGACCTTTACTGCTAAAACTTCCAATACATCATTTGAGGCATTAAACAGTTATGTGCAAACAAGTGACTCTGCAATGTACAGGCCAAACCCCCCCCCCTTTTGCCTGTTCACTCTGTTGCATCTGTATAGGTTGTAACCTGGGATCCATATTTCGTTGTCCAAGTGATCCTTTATGTGGGTCTCAGTGAAAGCTGCGAACATTGCCTTTGCCTCTGCAAGCAGTCCACGGATGAAAGGTATTTTGTTTGTTGCTGGCTTTAGACCCTGTATATTTGCGAAGAAGAATGTCATCGGACTGGTGGTATTGTTGGTACTGGGGGGGGGGATTTTTTTCCGGCATTAGTATCTGTATCTGTTGGTTTGGAGTGGAGGCCATCCAACTGTGGTTCCACTCCAGGAATGACTGGATTTGGTGTACAATTTCTGCTATTTCCTGCCATTTTTTTTTTTCTTCCTGGGACTTAAAAACCTCTCCCTCTTGAATGGCTGTGGCTACCCAGGTTTTCCCATGGCCTGGATGTTTTGTATCTTTTTGTCCCCTTTAGATGGTGTGCCTGGCAATTTAAGTTATAGCACAGTCTTTCCTGTACTGAAGAGGGACACAGGCATTTTCTAGGGTGGTCATAGTTGCACGTCCCATCTGTTTTTCCAGATTTCCCATGCCTGCAGATACCAAGTGCATAGTATGTGCACAGGCTTGGTTTCTGTTTGCCTTGGGTTTCTGTGACTGTATTCCCTGTTGGTGCATGTTTACCTGTCTTATTCCTATCCTCCCTAGCACCAACAATGGAGCTCCCACCAGTTGTTTTTGGTAATATATCCTCACTATTGCTAGTGGAGTTCTCTTGTTTGCTATTTCCTGTGGTATTTCTAGCTTGCAATATTGGTTTTATCTTATCTTTGACTACACTTGTTTCCCCACTACAGCTCCTGTCTCCCATGAGGTCATTTACATGCATTCCTTCCTGCGTATAATTCCCGACTACCTGGACGAAATCTCCAGCTTCACCATTACTGTCTCCCAGGACAGCACTGTCAGCCCCACATTTACTGACTACCAGGACATCACCTCCAGCTTCACCATTACTGTCTCCCAGGACAGCACTATCAGCCTCACATTTACTGACTACGAGGACATCACCTCCAGCTTCACCATTTCTGTCTCCCAGGACAGCACCTCCAGCTTCACCATTACTGTCTCCCAGGACAGCACTATCAGCCCCACATTTACTGACTACCAGGACATCACCTCCAGCCTTACAGTTTCTGACTACATGGCCAGTATCAAGGGCGGTACCATTCAGCCCAGACTTTTTATGTTCCCATCTGTTGTAGAAAGCTTCCAGGGTGTCTATGAAAGCTTTGATGTTATCCTCTTTTAATACCAATGTGATTTTAGTCCACAGATTTATCTCATTTGGGGATACCCAAAAACACTTCCCTGTTTTAATACTGCTTGTAGCTAGTTCTTGGATGCCTGCACATGGGGCGTGACACCAATTTCCACAAAAATGACAATTTATCCATGTGGAAGCCTGTTTGTTTGCAGACTACACAGGGCTTCATAATGAATGAATGGTTGATTTACTGTAATTCTACTAGTAACCTCTTGAATACTCTATTAATAACCTCCTTAAAGTGAAGCTCTAGCTATTTGTGTTTCTATTTCTAACTGTACTTGTATATTAGGACAGCTTACCGGTGTATGTTCCTGATTTATATTTATTGTTTGTGTTTGATAAGGGCGCCTACAACTCCATCCGTTTACAGTCTGCTTTATTGTCCAACATATGTAAAACGTATGTAAAATTGTCCAACATATGTAAAAGGGTGGGAAATGCATACTGTCGTACCACAGTTAGCTGTTGCTGCACCACAGTCAGCTGCTGTTGCACCACTGTCAGCTGTTGCTGCACCACAGTCAGCTGTTGCTGCTCCACGGTCAGCTGTTGCTGCACCACGGTCAGCTGGTCCTAATGGCATTAAAAGAAGAAGGGAAGTAACCCCGGAAAAGGATGTGCTACCTAAAGTCCTAATAGAAGGGGATTCCCCTTCTAAACATTAACAACTTCCACACTCTCCCCTCCTCCCATCCCATCAATCATCACCAGATCTTCAGTGAAGGTAAGTGTCAGTTTGTGTGTATTAAAATTAATATTTCATGTGGTAAATTATTTTTTCATACTTTGTGGTGTCTTGCATGGATTAATTTGATTTTCATTATTTCTTATGGGGAAAATTAATTCACCTTACGATAATTTCGGCATACGATGAGCTCTCAGGAATGGATTAATATCGTATGCCGGGGATCCACTGTATTAAACACACTCGTTAATGGCTGACTAAGTTCCTTCTTGCATTCTTTAAGTACCCTGGAAAACAACTAGTTGGGTCCCGGGGACATATATTGCTTCAATTTATCAATCTTGTTTGATAACCTTTGATAACATGGGACTTTTATCATATTATCCTTATTCTCATCCTCCCAAGTAATATTAAAAGTGATGGATTTGTGATCACTTGCGCCAAGCTCTTCAGTGATCTCCAGATTATTTACGAGGGTTTCTTTATTTGACAAGACTAGGTCGAGCAAATTATTACCTCTGGTAGGCTATGTTACACACTGCTTCAGAAAACAGTCCTGAACTTTTTTCATAGAGTCACTGGAATCCAGATTACTGGTCAAAGAAGTCCAGTCTATTTGACTAAAGTTAAAATCCCCTGCTATCACTACATTATTGTGTCTAGAAGCCCTAAGAATTTCGTCCCAAAGAAGTCTTCCTCCATTGTCATTCAAGCCTGGAGATCGATATATTACACTTAGAATTAGTTTATTCTTAACCTTCTAGAAACTCTACCCAAACAGATTCTGTTAATGATCCTTTTATTTTTATGCCTGTTTTTATACAGTTTATATTTTCTCATACATATAATGCAACTCCGCCCCCTTTCCTGTTATATCTTATTTATTTATTTATTATCACACTGGCCGATTCCCACCAAGGCAGGGTGGCCCGAAAAAGAAAAACTTTCACCATCATTCACTCCATCACTGTCTTGCCAGAAGGGTGCTTTACACTACAGTTTTTAAACTGCAACATTAACACCCCTCCTTCAGAGTGCAGGCACTGTACTTCCCATCTCCAGGACTCAAGTCCGGCCTGCCGGTTTCCCTGAATCCCTTCATAAATGTTACTTTGCTCACACTCCAACAGCACGTCAAGTATTAAAAACCATTTGTCTCCATTCACTCCTATCAAACACGCTCACGCATGCGTGCTGGAAGTCCAAGCCCCTCGCACACAAAACCTCCTTTACCCCCTCCCTCCAACCTTTCCTAGGCCGACCCCTACCCCGCCTTCCTTCCACTACAGACTGATACACTCTTGAAGTTATTCTGTTTCGCTCCATTCTCTCCACATGTCTGAACCACCTCACCAACCCTTCCTCAGCCCTCTGGACAACAGTTTTGGTAATCCCGCACCTCCTCCTAACTTCCAAACTACGAATTCTCTGCATTATATTCACACCACACATTGCTCTCAGACATGACATCTCCACTGCCTCCAGCCTTCTCCTCGCTGCAACATTCATCACCCTTGCTTCACACCCATATAAGAGCGTTGGTAAAACTATACTCTCATACGCAGGAGGGAGAGATACATGATTATATACACCTGGAAAATCCTAGAGGGACTAGTACCGAACTTGCACACGAAAATCACACACTACGAAAGCAAAAGACTTGGCAGACGATGCACCATCCCCCCAATGAAAAGCAGGGGTGTCACTAGCACGTTAAGAGACCATACAATAAGTGTCAGGGGCCCGAGACTGTTCAACTGCCTCCCAGCACACATAAGGGGGATTACCAACAGACCCCTGGCAGTCTTCAAGCTGGCACTGGACAAGCACCTAAAGTCAGTTCCTGATCAGCCGGGCTGTGGCTTGTACGTTGGTTTGCGTGCAGCCAGCAGCAACAGCCTGGTTGATCAGGCTCTGATCCACCAGGAGGCCTGGTCACAGACCGGGCCGCGGGGGCGTTGACCCCCGGAACTCTCTCCAGGTAAACTCCAGGTACATTCCCCTCTTTGCCTCCAAGGACAAAGTTCTTTGTCTCCACAGACTCCTAAGTGCACCACTCACCCTTTTCCCCTCATCAATTCTATGATTCACCTCATTCATAGACCCATCCGCTGACACGTCCACTCCCAAATATCTGAATACGTTCACCTCCTCCATACTCTCTCCCTCCAATCTGATATCCAATCTTTCATCACCTAATCTTTTTGTTATCCTCATAACCTTACTCTTTCCTGTATTCACTTTCAATTTTCTTCTTTTGCACACCCTACCAAATTCATCCACCAATCTCTGCAACTTAACTTAAACTTAACTTAAACCCTTGAATATTACGCTCAGCAATCATATCCCGACTCTTTAAATTATACCATTTTTCAGTTATTGCAATGACATAAAAGTTCTCAACACATGCTACCAAATGTAATTCTTTAATTTTATTTCTGGCACTTCAACAGTTAGTATAAAATACATTAATATGTATTTTCTTGTGAACCTTTTTCATATTCAGGTTTTGTTTTACACAATTTCTGTTACTATCATTACTGTGTGTTACTCGATGACTGTTATTGTTAAGATTTATGATATCAAAGCCTAAATCAATATTTCAACACTCATTATTTTCCATTCCTAAACCCATACCTCTAACTAATCCTAGGTAAAAGCCCTGACAACATCCTCAACTGAGCTAGTGAGAAAACCCACACCTGCCCTGGATAAGTGAACCCCATCCTTGGCATGCACGTTATTTCGGCCATAGAAGTGGTCCCAGTTGTCAATGAATGACACTGCATTATCCTTACAGTGTTCGTCCAGCCAACAATTTATACCAATCACTCTGGACAGCATCATGCATGGTAATGGGATCAATCCTATTATCTCCTCTTCAAGGGGGGCTCCTTGGCGTGGTGAAGAGGCTCTTGGTCTGAGGAATTAGCCCTGTCGGTCTTCTTCCTCAGACCGAACCTAATTACCCCCCATTCTCCCCTCCCCTATCCCATCCTCCCCATCCTCCCCTTTTTCCATTCCTCCTCCTCCTCCTCACCCCTCCCTTTTGCCCTTCCTCTTTTTGGCCTTCGGGATTTCTCCCACAGGCGTGCTAGTTCCTAGGTAGGGGAAAGGACACCGGGGTCCATCCCATTCCGTTGAGGTTCTTGGCGGTGGTGTAGTTTGCCGTGGAATCTGGATTGCCTGGGGATGTCCCGATCCCTCTCCGGTATCCCGGAGTAGCTTTGGGTGTCTTTTGGGCGACGGGTGTATCTCTGGAAGCCACCTTTCGGATTCCGGGGGTCGTGGCCAAAGGAGGTATGCTTTGTGGCGGATATCCGGCCGCCCTCTCTTTTGTCCACCGAGGTAGCTCGGCAGATGTGAGGTTGCTATCCCGGATTGCTGGTTTACTGGCATGAAGGGTAGGGTATGGCATGGGTTCCATGCTGCATCTGCGCTACTAGCGGTGTTGAGGTCCTCTTGGGCGCGGAGGGAGATTTCTGGCCCTTTCATTCCTCCTGGGAACTATTCCTCCCCGCTCCCCCCTTTTTTTATTCTTTTTTTATTTTTATTTTCTTTTCTTCTTTCTTTTTTTTTCTTAAAAACAAAAAGCAAAGGAGTAACCTAACCATGGCAGCCCTAGTCCATGAAACCACTACCCCTGGGCCCCTTCTTGATACCGCACCCCATTCTGACCCTGCCTTGTGTTTAGACCACTCTTCGGACACTCCTGATGCCCCTGTACCTCTTGCTGGTGCTGTTTCCTCACCCGCTTCAGGTACCGGGGCTTCGACTGACTCCTTCGATTTGTCTGAACTCCGCTCTCCTTTGACTATGCTTCCGGCTTCTCCCTCTACGGTATGGCAATTTTCGAATCGCCCGCCCATTTCATGCCGGACCAACTCCAGTCCTACTCCTAAACACCAACGTCAATCTCCTGATGATGCTCCTTCGTTACCTTCCCATTCTACTCGGAAAAGACCGACACGTCAAGCACTCCCTCTCCACGCTCAGTTTCGGACCATACAATGGACTAAATTCTTTACTTTAAGACCAACTTCTTCTTCTGCCTACCTTTCTGACCATAGTATTGGCAAAGCGCTCCTGCGTCATGTTGGCAGAGATATTTCATTTCACGCTCTCAAGAGTGGTACGCGCATCGTCACTGTCCAGAATGCTACCCAAGCTCATGATCTTTCTCTCCTTTCGAATATCGATACTACTCCTATCACTATTGAAAAACATCTTTCTCTCAATTCTTGTAGTGGTACTGTCATTCTGCCCCATACCATAGTCCAACAGAATTTCCAGTCATGTGGCAATGACATTTTTGAACAGCTGGAACTCCAGGATCTCCCAATCCTCAAAGTAGACACTTATGTCCTTCCTGCCCAGGGGCGGAGACGTTACCCTTGCAATGTGGCTCATTTAACTTTTGACAGCCGAGAACTCCCGTCCTCTGTATATGTCGCGGGACATCGGTTACAAGTTCGAAAGGTGATACCTACACCGCAACAATGTAGAAATTGCTGGCGTTTTGGTCACCCAGCGAAATATTGCAGATCTATGGCCGAATGCCCAGTCTGTGGTGCCGACGACCATTCTAATACATCTTGCAGTCAACCTCCATCTTGCCTTAATTGTAATGAAGCTCACCCTTCGTACTCCCGCCGTTGCCAGGTCTACTTAAATGAACGTGAAATCCGTTGCCTCAAAGAGGCAGAAGGTCTCCCTTATGCTATGGCAGTTACTCATCTCTGCCTCCAAGGGAGACTACCCTGTGTTTCTTATTCTCGTGTTTCCAAACGTCCCCCCACTTCTGGGGTCCCATCTTCTGCAGCCTCCTCTGTTGTTACCCCTCCCATAGCCACTACGGCATCTAATCCTTTTGCTGTCCTTGGCTCTGACGTCCCGACTACAACTCAGTCTGTTCTCACATCTTCGCGTCCTTCCTCACAAGCCCCAGTATCGACAAGACCTCGTACGACACCTAATACCAATCGCCCCTCTACTCAGAAGTCCAAAAAATCCACATTGCTCAAATCTTCTTTGCCCCTTCCTTCCCTTCTTCCACCTCCACACTTTACCTTTCCAGTCTCTGTACCTAGTTCTTCCCCTCTCTCTGGCTCTATTACAAGTGTGGAGATTCACCCTCCTCCTCGTACTATGCCTTCCACCCCCGTCCCCTCCCAAGTTTCTCCCTCTTCTGCCACCTCCCAGGTTTCTGCCTCTTCTGTCCTCCCCCCCACACTTCATCTCCAGTCCCTTACACTTTTCCCTCCCCCTCTACTTTGGTACAGTCCATTACTGTCCCAATCTTTACTCACCCTCCTCCTCCTATCTCCAATATGGTCTCCCATACATCTTTGAATTCAGAAACACTTGAAGCCATTTCAGAATATATTGCAGAGACTAAACCTTCAATGGACACTGATTTACTTCCTGTTCCTTCTCTTCCCTCTCCTCCATCTTCACAACCCCATTCTTCGCAACGCTCCGTTCCTTCGCTACTTGAACATCTTCCAATACCACCACACGTTGACTTTTCTAACCCCTCTAGTCCGTAGGTGCCTTTACCTACAGATTCCTGATATTTTCTTCATCGCCAATCATGGCCTATTTACAGTGGAATATCCGCGGCCTCAGGGGTAATCGGGGTGAGCTTCAGATGTTGCTTTCCAGGTTTTCCCCTGTTGGTGCTTGCTTACAAGAACCAAAATTACACTCGGCTGTTTTCCAACCTATCTCAGGCTATAATTTATTGTATTCTTCGGATCCTTTCTCAGATGGGACCTTTAATGAAAGTGCCCTTCTTCTACGCAATGATATTCCGTACTGTCAACTATTTGTCCATACCTCGCTGCATTACACTGCAGCCCGTATCCACTTGAATAAGTGGTTTACAATATGTTCTTTATATCTCTCTCCTTCTCGAGCATTTTCTATCCCAGACTTTGCCTTTCTTGTTTCATCCCTACCACCACCACTTCTGTTACTTGGTGATTTTAATGCCCACCATTTCCTCTGGGGGGGAGTCTCATTGTGACTCACGTGGCATTCAGTTGGAGGCTTTTCTCGCCTCTCACCCCCTCCATGTTTTAAATACGGGTACTCCCACCCATTTTGATCCTCGTACTCATACTCTCTCTTGCATCGATCTATCAGTCTGCTCTTCCTCCACTGCACTAGACTTCACCTGGTCTGTTCTACCAGACTTACATGACAGCGATCATTTTCCGATCATTCTTACTTCTCCTTCCTATTCACCACCTTTCCGTCGCCCTCACTGGCAATTTGATCGGGCAAATTGGGATCTCTACTCACACCTCACTGCTTTTAGTGAGGTTCCTTCTTCATCCTCCATTGATGAGCTCCTACACATCTTCTCGACATCAGTTTATACCGCAGCTTCTCATTCTATACCCCAAACCTCAGGCAGGCATTCTCAGAAGTGCATACCTTGGTGGTCTCCTGCTTGTGCTCGTGCAGTACGTTTGAAACGTGCTGCATGGGGCAGGTACCGGTACAATAGAACCGCTGAGAGACTTGTTGATTTTAAGCAGAAGCGTGCGATCGCTCGCCGTGTCATCCGTGAAGCTAAACGCACTTGTTGGCGAGACTATGTTTCCACCATCACCTCTGCTTCTTCTATGAGTGCAGTCTGGAGAAAAGTGAGGAAATTGAGTGGTAAATACTCTCCTGACCCGGCTCCTGTTCTACGGGTCACTGGTGTTGATATAGCAAACCCTCTCGACGTTGCCATTGAACTTGGCACACATCTGGTCCGTATTTCCCGAGGGCCCCATCTATGCCCCTCGTTTCTTTCCTCAAAGTCTGCCAGAGAGTTAGTACCCTTGGACTTTTCTTCTCTCAGAGAAGAACAGTATAATGTGCCTTTTACACTTCAAGAACTGGAGGCAACGCTCTCAGCTTGCCGATCATCGGCAGCTGGGCCTGATGACATTCATATTCGTATGTTTCAACATTTACATCGGTCAGCCCTTGTAGTCCTCTTACACCTCTTCAATCTTATTTGGGCACAAGGAGTTCTTCCCCAGCTGTGGAAATCTGCCATTGTTCTCCCTTTCTGCAAACCAGGTACTACAGGACATGATGCCTCCCACTATCGCCCCATCGCTCTTACTAGTGCAGTTTACAAAGTGATGGAACGCCTCGTAAATCGACGTTTAATGTGGTATTTAGAGACTCACAACAGTCTCTCCGCTAGTCAATATGGCTTTCGTAAGGGTCGTTCTACCATAAACCCCTTACTACGCTTGGATACGTATGTTCGTAATGCCTTTGCGAATAATCACTCAGTTATTGCCATATTTTTTGACCTTGAGAAGGCATATGACACAATTTGGAGGTATAATATTTTGGCCCAGGCCCATTCCTTAGGCCTCCGAGGCAATCTACCATCCTTCCTTAAGAACTTTTTAACTGACAGACATTTCCGTGTTCGAGTCAATAATGTTCTTTCCCCGGACTTCGTCCAAGCTGAAGGTGTCCCTCAGGGATGTGTTCTAAGCACAACACTTTTTCTCCTTGCTATAAATGATTTGGCCTCTGTTCTTCCACCCAATATTTGGTCATCACTCTATGTTGATGACTTCGCTATTGCTTGTGCAGGCGCTGACTGTCACCTTATTGCAGTTTCTCTCCAGCATGCGGTCGACCGTGTTTCCACTTGGGCCACCACACATGGGTTTAAATTTTCAAGTACCAAAACTCACCAAATTACTTTCACTAGACGCTCTGTTATCTCCGATCATTCTTTGTATCTCTATGGCTCCCGTATCCCCGAACGTGATACAGTCAGGTTTCTAGGCCTTCTCTTTGACCGTCGGTTATCCTGGAAACCTCACATTACCTCTCTGAAGGCAACTTGTCACAGCCGGCTAAACCTTCTTAAAACCCTTGCTCATCTTTCCTGGGGAGCTGATCGTCGAACTCTGCTTCGCCTACATTCAGCCCTCGTTTTATCGAAACTCGATTATGGTGACCAGATTTATTCCGCGGCCTCTCCTGCTACTCTCTCTAGCCTTAACTCTATCCATCACCAAGGCTTACGTTTGTGCCTTGGTGCTTTTCGCTCTTCCCCTGTTGAGAGCCTCTATACAGAAGCAAATGTTCCATCCTTGTCTGATCGCCGTGATGCCCATTGCCTTCGCTACTATGTACGCTCTCACGATCTACACAATCCTTCCATTTATAGAATGGTCACCGATATTAGTAGACATTCTTTATTCGTTTGCCGCCCCTGTTTGCTCCGTCCCTTTTCTCTTCGCCTACATTCACTCTTGTCTTCCCTTCAGTTACCACCTTTATATGTTCATGTAGCATCTCACTTTTCCCTACCCCCCTGGGAAGTTCCAGCTGTTTGGGTCTGTTCTTTCTCACTCCCTTGCTCGAATGCTCAACTGCCTACGGTGGCTTCCCGCTCTCTTTTTCTTGATCACTTCCACTCCCATTCTCATGCCACCGCTGTGTACACAGATGGCTCTAAGTCTTCAGACGGCGTCGGATTCGCAGCAGTGTTTCCGGACAGCGTCGTACGGGGGCATTTACTATCTTCAGCTAGCATTTTTACTGCTGAACTGTATGCCATTCTTGCAGCACTTATTCGTATCGCATCTATGCCTGTGTCATCATTTGTAGTAGTCTCAGACTCCCTTAGTGCTCTACAGGCTATACGAAAATTTGATACATCTCATCCCCTAGTTCTCCGTATCCAACTTTGGCTATGCCGTATCTCTACCAAACATAAAGATATTGTTTTTTGTTGGGTCCCTGGTCATGTCGACGTACAGGGCAATGAACAGGCAGACACTGCTGCGCGGTCAGCAGTACATGACCTACCAATTTCCTATCGTGGTGTTCCATTTCTGGACTATTTTGCTGCAATAGCTACCCACCTTCGCACCCGTTGGCAACAACGTTGGTCAACTCTGCTCGGTAACAAACTTCATTCTATTAAACCGAGCATAGGTTACTGGCCGTCTTCTTGTCATCAGTGCCGAGGTTGGGAGACCACTCTCTCCTGCCTTCGCATTGACCACACTCGTCTTACTCATGGGTATCTCATGGAGGGGCACCCTGTTCCTCTCTGTGAGCAGTGTCAAGTTCCAGTATCGATTAGCCACATTCTGTTAGACTGCCCTCTCTATCAACGAGCACGCAGAATTTACCTCCAACGTCGTCTTCGTTCTACTACTCTCTCTTTACCTTCCCTTCTTGCTGATGGACCCTCCTTTAATCCTGACTCCCTCATTGACTTCTTGACAACGACTGATTTACTCCACAAACTCTGATGATACTTTTCGCACTCCCCTCAGCCCTTTCTAGTTCAGTCTCTTGCTGCCCTTTACCCTTTCACCATCCACTACCCCGCTGTTATCCGTAACCTATTACTCATCCATCTCCCTTTTGCCACCTGATGCCCTCGCTTCCTTCCTGCCCTGCAGCGCTGTATAGTCTTTGTGGCTTAGCGCTTCTTTTTTTATTATAATAATAATAATAATCTTATTATCTGCCTCAGTGCTGAAGGCAATGACGTAGGGAAGCGTAGAAGTGAGGATTTAGTTAGAGGGTATAAGGCAGGAATAGACATTATCAAGAAGGAGGGATCCCTTCATAACAGGGCTCCCTCCTCCTTGATAATGTCTATTCCTGCCTTATACCTTCTAATTAAATACTCACTTCTACGCTTGCCTACATCATTGCCTCCAGCAGATAATAGGTTTGATCCCATTACCATGCATGATGTTCTCAAGCCGGCTAAAAATGTCCTCCATCCCAGCCCCAGGAAAGCAAGCCCTCTGTCTCATGTAATGAATATGATATTGTGTATATGGTCTTCAGTAAGGCTTTCGATAGAGTTCCACATCAGGGACTACGTATTGAGGAAAATTAAGGCACACAGAATAGGAGAAATTTTTTCCTCGATAGAGGCATGGTTGACAAATAAGCAGCAGAGAGTTTGCATAAATGGGGAGAAATCAGAGTGGGGAAGCGTCATGAGCGGTGTTCCACAGGGGTCAGTGTTGGGCCCCTTGTTGTTCACAATCTACATAAACGGCATAAATGAGGGAATAAATAGCGACATAAGCAAGTTTGACGATGACACCAAAATAGGCCATCGAATTCATTCTGACGAGTACATTAGAGCACTCCAGGAGGATTTGAATAGACTGAGGCAGTGGTCGGAGAAGTGGCTGATGCACTTTAATATAGACAAATGCAAAGTTCTAAACAGTGGACCTGAAAATAACCATGCAACATATAAACTAAATAATGTAGATCTTAATATTACAGATTGCGAAAAGGATTTGGGAGTTCTTGTTAGCAGTAATCTAAAACCAAGACAACAGTGCATAAGTGTTCACAATAAAGCGAACAGAATCCTTGGCTTCATATCAAGAAGCATAAATAATAGGAGTCCTCAGGTTGTTCTTCAACTCTATATATCCTTTGTTAGGCCTCATCTAGATTATGCTACACAGTTCTGGTCACTGTATTACAGAATGGATGTAAATGCACTGGAAAACGTACAAAGGAGGATGACAAAGTTGATCCCATGTGTCAGAAATCTTCCCTATGAGGATAGACTAAGGGCCCTGAATCTGCATTCTCTAGAAAGGCATAGAATTAGGGGAGATATGATTGAGGTGTATAAATGGAAAACAGGAATAAATAAAGGGGATGTAAATAGCATGCTAAAAATATCTAACAGACAGGACTCGCAGCAATGGCTTAAAGCTGGAAAAATTCAGATTCAGGAAGGATATAGGAAAGCACTGGTTTGGTAAGAGAGTTGTGGATGAGTGGAACAAACTCCGGACTACAGTTATAGAGGCTAAAACGTTGTGTAGTTTTAAAAATAGGCTAGATAAATACATGAGTGGGTGCGGGTGGGTGTGAGTTGGACCTGACTAGCTTGTGCTGCTGGGTCTGGTGCCGTGCTCCTTCCTTAAGTGAATGTGACCTGACCTGACTAGGTTGGGGCATTGGCTTAAGCTGGTAGGAGACTTGGACCTGCCTCGCATGGGCCAGTAGGCCTGCTGCAGTGTTCCTTCTTTCCTATGTTCTTATCCTTCAAGCATAAGGCCCTATCCATGCACCTAAACTGACTGTCCTGAACAAGCACAATATTTCTACCTTCCATGTTCTTCATTGTAACATTCCCAGTAGTTGTCTTGCATTCTTCTGGTAACACAGAAAAGGAGTTCGAAGTTTCCACAGTAGTCTCCTCTACATTGTTTCTACTTCTCCATTCGTCCTCTTGATCTTCAACTTTTTTCCATGCTGTCCAGCCACTGCCCAGGTTCCCTTCTTGTCCTGAGGACTCACAACAGGACTACTACAAATCCTCTTGTTTTCCTCCGTCACTCGCTGTATCTCGAGCTTCACTATTCTCAATTCCTCCTCATCCTCATTTCTGACATAGAGATGCAAACCATAGCTCTGTGTCTTCCTTTGTGGATGACATCTGGATCACCATGGCAGTGACCTCCATCGAAGACACTGCGAGACTCCAAGCAGACATCAACCAAATCTTTGAATGGGCCACTCAGAACAATATGAAGTTCAATGAGGAGAAATTTCAACTACTCAGATATAAAAGTGTGTCAGGGTATACCACAAATTCTAACCATACAATAAAGTGGAAAAGTAATGAGAAGGACCTGGGAGTGATAATGTCAGAGGATCTCGCCTTCAAAAACCACAACAATGTATCTACCTCATCCACTAAGAAAATGATAGGATGGATAATGAGAACCTTCAAAACTAGAGATGCCAAGCCCATGATGATTCTCTTCAAATCGCTTATGCTCTCTAGGCTGGACTACTGCTGTACACTAATGGTCCCCTTCAAGGCTGGCGACATTGCAGACCTGGAGAGTGTACAAAGAACTTTCACGGCACACATAAGTATGATAAGGCACCTAAACTACTGGCAATGATTGAAGGTCCTTGATTTGTATTCCCTCGAATGTAGGCGAGAGAGATACACGATAATATACACTTGGAAGGTCCTGGAGGGATTTATACCAAACCTACACGCGAAAATCAGTCCATATGAAAGCAAAAGACTCGGCAGGAGATGCAACATTCCCCCAATGAAAAGCAGGGGTGCCACGAGTACACTGAGAGGCAACACAATAAGTGTCAGGGGCCCAAGACTGTTCAACTGCCTCCCAGCATACATAAGGGGGATTACCAATAGACCCCTGGCTGTCTTCAAGAAGGCACTGGACAGGCACCTAAAGTCAGTACCTGACCAACTGGGCTGTGGTTCATACGTCAGCTTGCGTGTGGCCAGCAGTAACAGCCTGGTTGATCAGACCCTGATCCACCATGAGGCCTGTCTCAGACCGGGCCACGGGGGCGTTGACCCCCGAAACCCTCTCCAGGTAAACTCCAGGTAAGCTGCTGGTAAAGTTCCTCAGTGGAGGGCAATTGGTTCAATCCGCAGAAAGTACACTAGACGTCCTCACTGATCTAAGGTGGGAGGGGGGGACGAATGCTCTGCTAGACTATCTGGGACAAAAATCGAAAAATTTAAAAAAAAAAAAGTTTTCTTACCACAAAGCAGTGCATAATTCTGGCATCATATTGATGTAATCAACTTGTTTCTAGCACATTTCTAAGTATCTTTCTCTAAATGTTTTATTTTTTTTGTTCCTCAGGTCATCAAGAGGATAGGATGTCAGTTCGGGGTTTGTTTTTATTTTACTCCAAAAATTATGATTTTTATGATTGCTTCTGTCCAAATATACTTGTTGGCATCTTGTGAGTCGACTAGTGATCACTGCACACACCACTAGTACCTCAGTGACATAAGAGTTACATACCACTAGTACCTCAGTGACATAAGAGTTACATACCACTAGTACCTCAGTGACTTAAGAGTCACATACCACTAGTGATCACTGCACACACCACTAGTACCTCAGTGACTTAAGAGTCACATACCACTAGTGATCACTGCACACACCACTAGTACCTCAGTGACTTAAGAGTCACATACCACTAGTGATCACTGCACACACCACTAGTACCTCAGTGACTTAAGAGTCACATACCACTAGTGATCACTGCACACACCACTAGTACCTCAGTGACTTAAGAGTCACATACCACTAGTGATCACTGCACATACCACTAGTACCTCAGTGACTTAAGAGTCACATACCACTAGTGATCACTGCACACACCACTAGTACCTCAATGACTTAAGAGTCACATACCACTAGTGATCACTGCACACACCACTAGTACCTCAGTGACTTAAGAGTCACATACCACTAGTGATCACTGCACATACCACTAGTACCTCAGTGACTTAAGAGTCACATACCACTAGTGATCACTGCACATACCACTAGTACCTCAGTGACTTAAGAGTCACATACCACTAGTGATCACTGCACACACCACTAGTACCTCAGTGACTTAAGAGTCACACACCACTAGTACCTCAGTGACTTAAGAGTCACATACCACTAGTGATCACTGCACACACCACTAGTACCTCAGTGACTTAAGAGTCACATACCACTAGTACCTCAGTGACTTAAGAGTCACATACCACTAGTGATCACTGCACATACCACTAGTACCTCAGTGACTTAAGAGTCACATACCACTAGTGATCACTGCACATACCACTAGTACCTCAGTGACTTAAGAGTCACATACCACTAGTGATCACTGCACATACCACTAGTACCTCAGTGACTTAAGAGTCACATACCACTAGTGATCACTGCACACACCACTAGTACCTCAGTGACTTAAGAGTCACATACCACTAGTGATCACTGCACATACCACTAGTACCTCAGTGACTTAAGAGTCACATACCACTAGTGATCACTGCACATACCACTAGTACCTCAGTGACTTAAGAGTCACATACCACTAGTGATCACTGCACATACCACTAGTACCTCAGTGACTTAAGAGTCACATACCACTAGTGATCACTGCACATACCACTAGTACCTCAGTGACTTAAGAGTCACATACCACTAGTGATCACTGCACACACCACTAGTACCTCAGTGACTTAAGAGTCACACACCACTAGTACCTCAGTGACTTAAGAGTCACATACCACTAGTGATCACTGCACATACCACTAGTACCTCAGTGACTTAAGAGTCACATACCACTAGTGATCACTGCACATACCACTAGTACCTCAGTGACTTAAGAGTCACATACCACTAGTGATCACTGCACATACCACTAGTACCTCAGTGACTTAAGAGTCACATACCACTAGTGATCACTGCACACACCACTAGTACCTCAGTGACTTAAGAGTCACATACCACTAGTGATCACTGCACACACCACTAGTACCTCAGTGACTTAAGAGTCACATACCACTAGTACTTCAGTGACTTAAGAGTCACATACCACTAGTACCTCAGTGACTTAAGAGTCACATACCACTAGTGATCACTGCACATACCACTAGTACCTCAGTGACTTAAGAGTCACATACCACTAGTGATCACTGCACATACCACTAGTACCTCAGTGACTTAAGAGTCACATACCACTAGTGATCACTGCACATACCACTAGTACCTCAGTGACTTAAGAGTCACATACCACTAGTGATCACTGCACATACCACTAGTACCTCAGTGACTTAAGAGTCACATACCACTAGTGATCACTGCACACACCACTAGTACCTCAGTGACTTAAGAGTCACATACCACTAGTGATCACTGCACATACCACTAGTACCTCAGTGACTTAAGAGTCACATACCACTAGTGATCACTGCACATACCACTAGTACCTCAGTGACTTAAGAGTCACATACCACTAGTGATCACTGCACATACCACTAGTACCTCAGTGACTTAAGAGTCACATACCACTAGTGATCACTGCACATACCACTAGTACCTCAGTGACTTAAGAGTCACATACCACTAGTACCTCAGTGACTTAAGAGTCACATACCACTAGTGATCACTGCACATACCACTAGTACCTCAGTGACTTAAGAGTCACATACCACTAGTGATCACTGCACATACCACTAGTACCTCAGTGACTTAAGAGTCACATACCACTAGTGATCACTGCACATACCACTAGTACCTCAGTGAAGAGTCACATACCACTAGTACCTCAGTGACTTAAGAGTCACATACCACTAGTGATCACTGCACATACCACTAGTACCTCAGTGACTTAAGAGTCACATACCACTAGTACCTCAGTGACTTAAGAGTCACATACCACTAGTACCTCAGTGACTTAAGAGTCACATACCACTAGTGATCACTGCACATACCACTAGTACCTCAGTGACTTAAGAGTCACATACCACTAGTACCTCAGTGACTTAAGAGTCACATACCACTAGTGACACTCACATACCACTAGTACCTCAGTGACTTAAGAGTCACATACCACTAGTGATCACTGCACATACCACTAGTACCTCAGTGACTTAAGAGTCACATACCACTAGTACCTCAGTGACTTAAGAGTCACATACCACTAGTGATCACTGCACATACCACTAGTACCTCAGTGACTTAAGAGTCACATACCACTAGTACCTCAGTGACTTAAGAGTCACATACCACTAGTACCTCAGTGACTTAAGAGTCACATACCACTAGTACCTCAGTGACTTAAGAGTCACATACCACTAGTGATCACTGCACATACCACTAGTACCTCAGTGACTTAAGAGTCACATACCACTAGTGATCACTGCACACACCACTAGTACCTCAGTGACTTAAGAGTCACACACCACTAGTACCTCAGTGACTTAAGAGTCACATACCACTAGTGATCACTGCACATACCACTAGTACCTCAGTGACTTAAGAGTCACATACCACTAGTGATCACTGCACATACCACTAGTACCTCAGTGACTTAAGAGTCACATACCACTAGTGATCACTGCACATACCACTAGTACCTCAGTGACTTAAGAGTCACATACCACTAGTGATCACTGCACACACCACTAGTACCTCAGTGACTTAAGAGTCACATACCACTAGTGATCACTGCACACACCACTAGTACCTCAGTGACTTAAGAGTCACATACCACTAGTACTTCAGTGACTTAAGAGTCACATACCACTAGTACCTCAGTGACTTAAGAGTCACATACCACTAGTGATCACTGCACATACCACTAGTACCTCAGTGACTTAAGAGTCACATACCACTAGTGATCACTGCACATACCACTAGTACCTCAGTGACTTAAGAGTCACATACCACTAGTGATCACTGCACATACCACTAGTACCTCAGTGACTTAAGAGTCACATACCACTAGTGATCACTGCACATACCACTAGTACCTCAGTGACTTAAGAGTCACATACCACTAGTGATCACTGCACACACCACTAGTACCTCAGTGACTTAAGAGTCACATACCACTAGTGATCACTGCACATACCACTAGTACCTCAGTGACTTAAGAGTCACATACCACTAGTGATCACTGCACATACCACTAGTACCTCAGTGACTTAAGAGTCACATACCACTAGTGATCACTGCACATACCACTAGTACCTCAGTGACTTAAGAGTCACATACCACTAGTGATCACTGCACACACCACTAGTACCTCAGTGACTTAAGAGTCACATACCACTAGTGATCACTGCACATACCACTAGTACCTCAGTGACTTAAGAGTCACATACCACTAGTGATCACTGCACACACCACTAGTACCTCAGTGACTTAAGAGTCACATACCACTAGTGATCACTGCACATACCACTAGTACCTCAGTGACTTAAGAGTCACATACCACTAGTGATCACTGCACATACCACTAGTACCTCAGTGACTTAAGAGTCACATACCACTAGTGATCACTGCACATACCACTAGTACCTCAGTGACTTAAGAGTCACATACCACTAGTACCTCAGTGACTTAAGAGTCACATACCACTAGTGATCACTGCACATACCACTAGTACCTCAGTGACTTAAGAGTCACATACCACTAGTGATCACTGCACACACCACTAGTACCTCAGTGACTTAAGAGTCACATACCACTAGTACCTCAGTGACTTAAGAGTCACATACCACTAGTACGTCAGTGACTTAAGAGTCACATACCACTAGTGATCACTGCACACACCACTAGTACCTCAGTGACTTAAGAGTCACATACCACTAGTACCTCAGTGACTTAAGAGTCACATACCACTAGTACCTCAGTGACTTAAGAGTCACATACTACTAGTACCTCAGTGACTTAAGAGTCACATACTACTAGTACCTCAGTGACTTAAGAGTCACATACCACTAGTGATCACTGCACATACCACTAGTACCTCAGTGACTTAAGAGTCACAGATGAGAGCAGAATTATGAGTTTCATGCAAAACCTGTATGTCAATAACTCGGGAATATATGATGAATGGTTTTGAAAACCGACAAGTTTAAGAATTGAGACACTTATGCAACATATGGGAATCTTTATTGAAGAAACGTTCCGCCACACAGTGGCTTCATCAGTCCAATACAAAGTAGAAATGGGTAAGGCGAGGAGGAGATTGAGGTAATCAGTCCCTCAGCCTGGAATCGATGTCTTCAGTCCATCACTCTTGTAGGAAGTGCAGCACAGGGCCAGAGAGGTGACTTGTATATTGCAACATCCAACCTTTGGACGATGACCTACTTACACTGTGATCCCGCCTCCTCCTGCTTCCACTCACCTGACTGCAGTATATAAGTCACCTCTCTGGCCCTGTGCTGTACTTCCTACAAGAGTGATGGACTGAACACATCGATTCCAGGCTGAGGGACTGATTACCTCAATCTCCTCCTCGCCTTACCCATTTCTACTTTGTATTGGACTGATGAAGCCACTGTGTGGGGAAATGTTTCTTCAATAAAGATTCCCATATGTTGTATAAGTGTCTCAATTCTTCAACTCAGGAATAAGTTATTGACGTTATTTTCCTTCTCCTGCGAAGAGTTTTTATAGGAGTATCAAGAGTTTTTCACACGTTATTGAGGAATGATGGGTCTATTAAAATAGAGAAGGGATTTGTGATATGTATTACTGTTTTGTTTATATGGATTTTTTTCTCAAAAAAAAAGCAAATTTCAACATTTTGTATAATGCAATCTATTGAAATTTCACTCATTCCCTTCTATACGATGATTATCTACTCTTTATCTTTCGTCTGATGTTAACTAGAATATTGTATATTTTACCAAATTTGTAGAAAAAGAAAAGTTGTAAAACCTATTGAATATAACACTTTCATTTTTTTTTATCTAACTTGAAGGTACAAAGTGAAAAGAAACACATTTTGTTAGTTTCTCAAATGCTGCTTAATTCAAAGGAAAATTTTCGTTACAATTGGAGCAAAAAAAAAAAAAAAGGCAAAAACTTTCATCCCCCCGTAAGTACAGGTTAAAACTGAGCTAAGTACAGGTTTACCGGGAGAGAGTTCCGGGGGTCAACGCCCCTGTGGCCCGGTCTGTGACCAGGCCTCATGGTGGATCAGAGCCTGATCAACCGGGCTGTTACTACTGGCTGCATGCAATCCAACGTACGAGCCACAGCCCGGCTGATCAGGTACCGACTTTAGGTGCTTCTCCAGTGCCTGCTTAAAGACAGCCAGGGGTCTATTGGTAATCCCCCTTATGCATGCTGGGATTATTATTATTATTATTATAATAAAAAAAGAAGCGCTAAGCCACAAGGACTATACAGCGCTGCAGGGCAGGAAGGAAGCGAGGGCATCAGGTGGCAAAAGGGAGATGGATGAGTAATAGGTTACGGATAACAGCGGGGTAGTGGATGGTGAAAGGGTAAAGGGCAGCAAGAGACTGAACTAGAAAGGGCTGAGGGGAGTGCGAAAAGTATCATCAGAGTTTGTGGAGTAAATCAGTCGTTGTCAAGAAGTCAATGAGAGAGTCAGGATTAAAGGAGGGTCCATCAGCAAGAAGGGAAGGTAAAGAGAGAGTAGTAGAACGAAGACGACGTTGGAGGTAAATTCTGCGTGCTCGTTGATAGAGAGGGCAGTCTAACAGAATGTGGCTAATCGATACTGGAACTTGACACTGCTCACAGAGAGGAACAGGGTGCCTCTCCATGAGATACCCATGAGTAAGACGAGTGTGGCCAATGCGAAGGCGGGAGAGAGTGGTCTCCCAACCTCGGCACTGATGACAAGAAGACGGCCAGTAACCTATGCTCGGTTTAATAGAATGAAGTTTGTTACCGAGCAGAGTTGACCAACGTTGTTGCCAACGGGTGTGAAGGTGGGTAGCTATTGCAGCAAAATAGTCCAGAAATGGAACACCTCGATAGGAAATTGGTAGGTCATGCACTGCTGACCGCGCAGCAGTGTCTGCCTGTTCATTGCCCTGTATGTCGACATGACCAGGGACCCAACAAAAAACAACATCTTTATGTTTGGTAGAGATACGGCGTAGCCAAAGTTGGATACAGAGAACTAGGGGATGAGATGTATCAAATTTTCACATAGCCTGTAGAGCACTAAGGGAGTCTGAGACTACTACAAATGATGACACAGGCAGAGATGCGATACGAATAAGTGCTGCAAGAATGGCATACAGTTCAGCAGTAAAAATGCTAGCTGAAGATAGTAAATGCCCCCGCATGACGCTGTCCGGAAACACTGCTGTGAATCCGACGCCGTCTGAAGACTTAGAGCCATCTGTGTACACAGCGGTGGCATGAGAATGGGAGTGGAAGTGATCAAGAAAAAGAGAGCGGGAAGCCACCATAGGCAGTTGAGCTTTCGAGCAAGGGAGTGAGAAAGAACAGACCCGAACAGCTGGAACTTCCCAGGGGGGTAGGGAAAAGTGAGATGCTACATGAACATATAAAGGTGGGAACTGAAGGGAAGACAAGAGTGTATGTAGGCGAAGAGAAAAGGGACGGAGCAAACAGGGGCGGCGAACAAATAAAGAATGTCTACTAATATCGGTGACCATTCTATAAATGGAAGGATTGTGTAGATCGTGTCCCGGGTGAAAAAAAATAATAATATTTGAACTTTTCGTGTCAGAGGAAAGAAAGTCTCCCTGATAACATTGAGTATACATAGTGTATAGTGTATACTACAGTGGCTCCCTAGTATATTGATGATAAAGGCTAAAGTGTCATTTGAAAACAGGTGAATTTGTAAATGAAGTGATAAGCCTATAGAGGCAGGTGCCAGAAGTCGCCAGAAACTTACCACAGGTCAGCTGTTTTAATAATCTTCCTGGCCTGCTAGTGTACTCGCATATAATCTAGTGATACCAGTGAATAGCAGAATACAGTGTTGTAGTAGCAACTAACCAGTATTATAATGGTACTTAGTGGAGTGGAGTGACTTTCATTAGTTTCTTTTTCTTGAATTACCAGACGTTACTGTGAATTTCGTATAACCTGTAGTTACCAGCGGTCGCAATATACACAACGAGAAGCAATTATTACTACAGGAAAAGCGTCCTTCCTCCAAAATTTGCACCAGTCAACTATAGTGATAATATAGCATTTATTGTGGTGGAGACGGAAAAAAAAAAATAGAAAAGCTAGATACAGCGATTGATAAACAAGGGTGGAGGTCGACCGTTCGTCATTGTAGGAGTGCCAGCAGACACCGATTTCTTCAACACGCAAGTTATACTTTTGTATCAGTCAAATCACATATTACTCGGGTAGATAATTTCCAGTGGAGCCTTCATGTGCTAGCTCAAATCACCGACCAGTATGTTTAAATAAGTGACCCACTGATCAGATCAGATCGACTGGTCCGAACCCTTGACTGGTCCAAACCCTTGACTGGTCCGAACCCGGGACTGGTTTCAAACGGTTTCGTTGGACAATAAAGCAGACTGTAAATGGATGGGGTTGTAGGCGCCCTTATAAACACAAACATTAAAAATCAGGAACGTGACGGTAAGCTGTCCAATATACAAAAACAGTTAGAAACAGAAATACAAATAGCTAGAGCTTCATTTAAGGAGGTTATTAATAGAATATTCAAGAGGTTGCTAGTAGAATTGCAGTAAATCAACCATTCAAATCATTATGAAGCTGTGTGTAGTCTGTGGTCAGTCAAACAAACGGGCTTCCACATGGATAAATTGTCATTTTTGTGGAAATTGGTGTCACGCCCCTTGTGCAGATATCCCAGAACTAGCTACAAGCAGTATTAAAACAGAGAAGTGTTTTTGGGTATGCCCAAATGAGGAAAATCTGTGGACTAAAATCACAAGGGTATTAAAAGAGGTCAACATCAAAGCTGCTTTCATAGAAAACCTGGAAGCTTTCTACAACAGATGGGAACATAAAAAGTCTGGGCTGAATGGTACTGCCCTTGATACTGGCCATGTAGTCACAAACTGTAAGGCTGGAGGTGATGTCCTGGTAGTCAGTAAATGTGGGGCTGATAGTGCTGTCCTGGGAGACAGTAATGGTGAAGTGGGAGGTGCTGTCCTGGGAGACAGAAATGGTGAAGCTGGAGGTGCTGTCCTGGGAGACAGAAATGGTGAAGCTGGAGATACTGTCCTGGGAGACAGTAATGGTGAAGCTGGAGATACTGTCCTGGGAGACAGTAATGGTGAAGCTGGAGGTGCTGTCCTGGGAGACAGTAATGGTGAAGCTGGAGAATTTGTCCAGGTAATCGGGAATTATACGCAGGAAGGAATACATATAAATGACCTCATAGGGGACAGGAGCCATAGTAGGGAAACAAGTGTAGTCAAAGATAAGATAAAACCAATATTGCAAACTAGAAATACCGCAGGAAATAGCAAACAAGAGGACTCCAATAGCAATACTGAGGATAAATTACCAAAAACAACTGGTGGGAGCTCCATTGTTGGTGCTAGGGATGATAGAAGTAAGACAGGGAAACATGCACCAACAGGGAATACAGTCACAGAAACCCAAGGCAAGCGGAAACCAAGCCTGTGCACATACTATGCACTTGGTATCTGCTGGCATGGGAAATCTGGAAAAACAGATGGGACATGCAACTATGACCACCCTAGAAAATGCCATGCCCATATGACAACAGGAAAATGCAAACTCCCTTCCTGTAAGCTTTTTCACCCTGAAATGTGTACCTCTTCAGTACAGGAAAGACTGTGCTATAACTTAAATTGCCAGGCATACCATCTAAAGGGGACAAAAAGATACAAAACATCCAGGCCATGGGAAAACCTGGGTAGCCACAGCCACTCAAGAGGGAGAGGTTTTTTAGTGCCAGGAAGGAAAAAAAAACTGGCAGGAAATGGCAGAAATCGTACACCAAATCCAGTCATTCCTGGAGTGGAACCACAGTCGATGGCCTCCACTCCAAACCAACAGATACAGATACTAATGCCGAAAAAAAAATCCCCCTCCAGTACCAACAATACCACCAGTCCGATAATATTCTTCTTTGCAAATATACAGGGTCTAAAGCCAGCAACAAACAACAAAATACCTTTCATCCGTGGACTGCTTGCAGAGGCAAAGGCAATGTTCGCGGCTTTCACTGAGACCCACATAAAGGATCACTTGGACAACGAAATATGGATCCCAGGTTACAACCTATACAGATGTGACAGAGTGAACAGGCAAAAGGGGGGGGTTGGCCTGTACATTGCAAAGTCACTTGTTTGCACAGAACTGCTTAATGCCTCAAATGATGTAGTGGAAGTTTTAGCAGTAAAGGTCGAGAACCAAAAACTAGTCATTGTGGTAGTCTACAAGCCTCCGGATGCAACATCCCAGCAATTCCAGGAACAGCTGTTAAAAATTGACCACTGTCTGGAAAATCTTCCAGCTCCTGCACCCAACATCTTGCTCCTGGGGGATTTCAACTTAAGGCACCTAAAATGGAGAAATATAGCAAATAATATTGTTGCAGTAATAACACCAGGAGGCAGCTCTGATGAAAACTCACACTCACACGAGCGTGTAAATCTCTGCACAAAATTCAATTTAAACCAGCAAATAATAGAGCCTTCTAGACTGGAGAATACACTAGACCTCATCTTCACTAACAATGATGATCTGATAAGAAATGTCACCATATCAAAAACAATATACTCAGATCACAACATAATTGAGGTTCAGACATGTATGCGTGGAGCCCCAGACCGACAAAATGAGACTAGTCACGAGGGAGCATTCACCAAATTCAACTTCAATAACAAAAACATAAAGTGGGACCAAGTAAACCAAGTCCTAACCGATATAAGCTGGGAAGATACACTAAGCAACACAGACCCCAACTTATGCCTAGAACAGATTAACTCGGTGGCACTCGATGTATGCACAAGGCTTATTCCTCTAAGAAAAAGGAGGAGTAGATGTAAAATAGAAAGAGACAGGTGCTCCCTTTACAGGCGACGGAAAAGAATAACAGAGCGGCTAAAAGAGGTCAATATATCTGAAATGCGTAGGGAGACACTGGTCAGAGAAATAGCAAGCATCGAACTTAAGCTAAAAGAATCCTTTAGGAGTCAGGAATCGCGGGAACAACTAAAAGCCATAAATGAAATCGAAAGAAACCCAAAGTATTTCTTCTCCTATGCCAAATCAAAATCGAGAACAACGTCCAGTATTGGGCCCCTACTTAAACAAGATGGGTCCTACACAGATGACAGCAAGGAAATGAGTGAGCTACTCAAGTCCCAATATGACTCAGTTTTTAGCAAGCCGCTAACCAGACTGAGAGTCGAAGATCAAAATGAATTTTTTATGAGAGAGCCACAAAATTTGATTAACACAAGCCTATCCGATGTTATCCTGACACCAAATGACTTCGAACAGGCGATAAATGACATGCCCATGCACTCTGCCCCAGGGCCAGACTCATGGAACTCTGTGTTCATCAAGAATTGCAAGAAGCCCCTATCACGAGCCTTTTCCATCCTATGGAGAGGGAGCATGGACACGGGGGTCGTCCCTCAGTTACTAAAAACAACAGACATAGCCCCACTCCACAAAGGGGGCAGTAAAGCAATAGCAAAGAACTACAGACCAATAGCACTAACATCCCATATCATAAAAATCTTTGAAAGGGTCCTAAGAAGCAAGATCACCACCCATCTAGAAACCCATCAGTTACACAACCCAGGGCAACATGGGTTTAGAACAGGTCGCTCCTGTCTGTCTCAACTATTGGATCACTACGACAAGGTCCTAAATGCACTAGAAGACAAAAAGAATGCAGATGTAATATATACAGACTTTGCAAAAGCCTTCGACAAGTGTGACCATGGCGTAATAGCGCACAAAATGCGTGCTAAAGGAATAACAGGAAAAGTCGGTCGATGGATCTATAATTTCCTCACTAACAGAACACAGAAAGTAGTCGTCAACAGAGTAAAGTCCGAGGCAGCTACGGTGAAAAGCTCTGTTCCACAAGGCACAGTACTAGCTCCCATCTTGTTCCTCATCCTCATATCCGACATAGACAAGGATGTCAGCCACAGCACCGTGTCTTCCTTTGCAGATGACACCCGAATCTGCATGACAGTGTCTTCCATTGCAGACACTGCAAGGCTCCAGGCGGACATCAACCAAATCTTTCAGTGGGCTGCAGAAAACAATATGAAGTTCAACGATGAGAAATTTCAATTACTCAGATATGGTAAACATGAGGAAATTAAATCTTCATCAGAGTACAAAACAAATTCTGGCCACAAAATAGAGCGAAACACCAACGTCAAAGACCTGGGAGTGATTATGTCGGAGGATCTCACCTTCAAGGACCATAACATTGTATCAATCGCATCTGCTAGAAAAATGACAGGATGGATAATGAGAACCTTCAAAACTAGGGAGGCCAAGCCCATGATGACACTCTTCAGGTCACTTGTTCTATCTAGGCTGGAATATTGCTGCACTCTAACAGCACCTTTCAAGGCATGTGAAATTGCCGACCTAGAAAATGTACAGAGAACTTTCACGGCGCGCATAACGGAGATAAAACACCTCAATTACTGGGAGCGCTTGAGGTTTCTAAACCTGTATTCCCTGGAATGCAGGAGGGAGAGATACATGATTATATACACCTGGAAAATCCTAGAGGGACTAGTACCGAACTTGCACACGAAAATCACTCACTACGAAAGCAAAAGACTTGGCAGACGATGCACCATCCCCCCAATGAAAAGCAGGGGTGTCACTAGCACGTTAAGAGACCATACAATAAGTGTCAGGGGCCCGAGACTGTTCAACTGCCTCCCAGCACACATAAGGGGGATTACCAACAGACCCCTGGCAGTCTTCAAGCTGGCACTGGACAAGCACCTAAAGTCAGTTCCTGATCAACTGGGCTGTGGCTCGTACGTTGGTTTGCGTGCAGCCAGCAGCAACAGCCTGGTTGATGAGGTGCTGATCCACCAGGAGGCCTGGTCACAGACCGGGCCGCGGGGGCGTTGACCCCCGAAACTCTCTCCAGGTATACTCCAGGTACATAGCAAAGGCAATGGGCATCACGGCGATCAGACAAGGATGGAACATTTGCTTCTGTATAGAGGCTCTCAACAGGGGAAGAGCGAAAAGCACCAAGGCACAAACGTAAGCCTTGGTGATGGACAGAGTTAAGGCTAGAGAGAGTAGCAGGAGAGGCCGCGGAATAAATCTGGTCACCATAATCGAGTTTCGATAAAACGAGGGCTGAATGTAGGCAAAGCAGAGTTCGACGATCGGCTCCCCATGAAAGATGAGCAAGGGTTTTAAGAAGGTTTAGCCGGCTGTGACAAGTTGCCTTCAGAGAGGTAATGTGAGGTTTCCAGGATAACCGACGGTCAAAGAGAAGGCCTAGAAACCTGACTGTATCACGTTCGGGGATACGGGAGCCATAGAGATACAAAGGATGATCGGAGATAACAGAGCGTCTAGTGAAAGTAATTTGGTGAGTTTTGGTACTTGAAAATTTAAACCCATGCGTGGTGGCCCAAGTGGAAACACGGTCGACCGCATGCTGGAGAGAAACTGCAATAAGGTGACAGTCAGCGCCTGCACAAGCAATAGCGAAGTCATCAACATAGAGTGATGACCAAATATTGGGTGGAAGAACAGAGGCCAAATCATTTATAGCAAGGAGAAACAGTGTTGTGCTTAGAACACATCCCTGAGGGACACCTTCAGCTTGGACGAAGTCCGGGGAAAGAACATTATTGACTCGATCACGGAAATGTCTGTCAGTTAAAAAGTTCTTAAGGAAGGATGGTAGATTGCCTCGGAGGCCTAAGGAATGGGCCTGGGCCAAAATATTATACCTCCAAGTTGTGTCATATGCCTTCTCAAGGTCAAAAAATATGGCAATAACTGAGTGATTATTCGCAAAGGCATTACGAACATACGTATCCAAGCGTAGTAAGGGGTCTATGGTAGAACGACCCTTATGAAAGCCATATTGACTAGCGGAGAGACTGTTGTGAGTCTCTAAATACCACATTAAACGTCGATTTACGAGGCGTTCCATCACTTTGCAAACTGCACTAGTAAGAGCGATGGGGCGATAGTGGGAGGCATCATGTCCTGTAGTACCCGGTTTGCGGAAAGGGAGAACAATGGCAGATTTCCACAGCTGGGGAAGAACTCCTTGTGCCCAAATAAGATTGAAGAGGTGTAAGAGGACTACAAGGGCTGACCGATGTAAATGTTGTAACATACGAATATGAATGTCGTCAGGCCCAGCTGCCGATGATCGGCAAGCTGAGAGCGTTGCCTCCAGTTCTTGAAGTGTAAAAGGCACATTATACTGTTCTTCTCTGAGAGTAGAAAAGTCCAAGGGTACTAACTCTCTGGCAGACTTTGAGGAAAGAAACGAGGGGCATAGATGGAGCCCTCGGGAAATACGGACCAGATGTGTGCCAAGTTCAATGGCAACATCGAGAGGGTTTGCTACATCAACACCAGCGACCCGTAAAACAGGAGCCGGGTCAGGAGAGTATTTACCACTCAATTTCCTCACTTTTTTCCAGACTGCACTCATAGAAGAAACAGAGGTGATGGTGGAAACATAGTCTCGCCAACAAGTGCGTTTAGCTTCACGGATGACACGGCGAGCGATCGCACGCTTCTGCTTAAAATCAAGAAGTCTCTCAGCGGTTCTATTGTACCGGTACCTGCCCCATGCAGCACGTTTCAAACGTACTGCACGAGCACAAGCAGGAGACCACCAAGGCATGCACTTCTGAGAATGCCTGCCTGAGGTTTGGGGTATAGAATGAGAAGCTGCGGTATAAACTGATGTCGAGAAGATGTGTAGGAGCTCATCAATGGAGGATGAAGAAGGAACCTCACTAAAAGCAGTGAGGTGTGAGTAAAGATCCCAATTTGCACGATCAAATTGCCAGCGAGGGCTACGGAAAGGTGGTGAATAGGAAGGAGAAGTAAGAATGATCGGAAAATGATCGCGGTCATGTAAGTCTGGTAGAACAGACCAGGTGAAGTCTAGTGCAGTGGAGGAAGAGCAGACTGATAGATCGATGCAAGAGAGAGTATGAGTACGAGGATCAAAATGGGTGGGAGTACCCGTATTTAAAACATGGAGGGGGTGAGAGGCGAGAAAAGCCTCCAACTGAATGCCACGTGAGTCACAATGAGACCGCCCCCCCAGAGGAAATGGTGGGCATTAAAATCACCAAGTAACAGAAGTGGTGGTGGTAAGGATGAAACAAGAAGGGCAAAGTCTGGGATAGAAAATGCTCGAGAAGGAGAGAGATATAAAGAACATATTGTAAACCACTTATTCAAGTGGATACGGGCTGCAGTGTAATGCAGCGAGGTATGGACAAATAGTTGACAGTATGGAATATCATTGCGTAGAAGAAGGGCACTTTCATTAAAGGTCCCATCTGAGAAAGGATCCGAAGAATACAATAAATTATAGCCTGAGATAGGTTGGAAAACAACCGAGTGTAATTTTGGTTCTTGTAAGCAAGCACCAAAAGGGGAAAACCTGGAAAGCAACATCTGAAGCTCACCCCGATTACCCCTGAGGCCGCGGATATTCCACTGTAAATAGGCCATGATTAGCGATGAAGAAGATATCAGGAATCTGTAGGTAAAGGCACCTACGGACTAGAGGGGTTAGAAAAGTCAACGTGTGGTGGCATTGGAAGACGTTCAAGTAGCGAAGGAACGGAGCGTTGCGAAGAATGGGGTTGTGAAGATGGAGGAGAGGGAAGAGAAGGAACAGGAAGTGAATCAGTGTCCATTGAAGGTTTAGTCTCTGCAATATATTCTGAAATGGCTTCAAGTGTTTCTGAATTCAAAGATGTATGGGAGACCATATTGGAGATAGAAGGAGGAGGGTGAGTAAAGATTGGGACAGTAATGGACTGTACCAAAGTAGAGGGGGAGGGAAGAGTGTAAGGGACTGGAGATGAAGTGTAGGGGGGGACAGAAGAGGCAGAAACCTGGGAGGTGGCAGAAGAGGGAGAAACTTGGAAGGGGACGGGGGTGGAAGGCATAGTACGAGGAGGAGGGTGAATCTCCACACTTGTAATAGAGCCAGAGAGAGGGGAAGAACTAGGTACAGAGACTGGAAAGGTAAAGTGTGGAGGTGGAAGAAGGGAAGGAAGGGGCAAAGAAGAGTTGAGCAATGTAGATTTTTTGGACTTCTGAGTAGAGGGGCGATTGGTATTAGGTGTCGTACGAGGTCTTGTCGATACTGGGGCTTGTGAGGAAGGACGCGAAGATGTGAGAACAGACTGAGTTGTAGTCGGGACGTCAGAGCCAAGGACAGCAAAAGGATTAGATGCCGTAGTGGCTATGGGAGGGGTAACAACAGAGGAGGCTGCAGAAGATGGGACCCCAGAAGTGGGGGGATGTTTGGAAACACGAGAATAAGAAACACGGGGTAGTCTCCCTTGGAGGCGGAGATGAGCAACTGCCATAGCATAAGGGAGACCTTCTGCCTCTTTGAGGCAACGGATTTCACGTTCATTTAAGTAGACCTGGCAATGGCGGGAGTACAATTAAGGCAAGATGGAGGTTGACTGCAAGATGTATTAGAATGGTCGTCGGCACCACAGACTGGGCATTCGGCCATAGATCTGCAATATTTCGCTGGGTGACCAAAACTCCAGCAATTTCTACATTGTTGCGGTGTAGGTATCACCTTTCGAACTTGTAACCGATGTCCCGCGACATATACAGAGGACGGGAGTTCTCGGCTGTCAAAAGTTAAACGAGCCACATTGCAAGGGTAACGTCTCCGCCCCTGGGCAGAAGGACATAAGTGTCTACTTTGAGGATTGGGAGATCCTGGAGTTCCAGCTGTTCAAAAATGTCATTGCCACATGACTGGAAATTCTGTTGGACTATGGTATGGGGCAGAATGACAGTACCACTACAAGAGTTGAGAGAAAGATGTTTTTCAATAGTGATAGGAGTAGTATCGATATTCGAAAGGAGAGAAAGATCATGAGCTTGGGTAGCATTCTGGACAGTGATGATGTGCGTACCGCTCTTGAGAGCATGAAATGAAATATCTCTGCCAACATGACGCAGGAGCGCTTTGCCAATACTATGGTCAGAAAGATAGGCAGAAGAAGAAGTCGGTCTTAAAGTAAAGAATTTAGTCCATTGTGTGGTCCGAAACTGAGCGTGGAGAGGGAGTGCTTGACGTGTCGGTCGTTTCCGAGTAGAATGGTGTTGTGATAGAAACACAGGCCTTATCTCTAGGCTTTATTGAACATAGAATCTTCATAGTACTTCTGCAACAACAAAATATAATGACTAGTACATCTAATAATGGCTTCTACAGGGATGGTGATGTCTTGCATATGTCAAGAGAAAAGTTATAACTACAGGCCACATATTTAAACTCACCATGTAATCTGCATCGGTGATAAATGGATAAAGTAGGAGAGAGTCACACACCATATGTTGGTGCCCATGACGCACGCCAAACTGTTGTTGTTGTTAAGGGCCCCTAGAGGTGGTGCAGTATTATCCTGCTGCTGCTCCCCACAGGACCTGTATCACTACAATCTCCCCCTTCTAAAATATTAGAGACAGTAATCTCCCAAACTGTTAGGTGGGCGACATACACGTCCCGACCTTCGTAGCCCTTGAGCCTCTTCACCAGGTTCGATATTTTCCAGCGGGGTTTGATTAACTGCTGGAGCAGAATCCTCTATTTCCATAGGGGTAGTCTCAAGGGGCTTTCCAGGAGAAAACGAAGCATCTTTCACATCTATTGGTGTATCTTGAGATTCCACACTAATAGGGATTTCAACTGGGGCTAAATGTCTTGTAGATACTGTAGTCTCTTCACCATTTTGGTAGCGAATGTGGGCGTAATGTGGATTAGCTTGCAGGAGCTCTACCTCTTCCACTAAAGGATCCGTCTTGTTCATCCTACGGTGACTCTTCAGGAGAACGGGTCCAGGATGACATAACCAAGTGGGCACGGAGGCTCCCGTAGAGGAACGACGTGAATAGTTGAGGAGTCTTTCATGAGGGGTTGCATTAGTAGCTGTGCACAGCAGTGATCTAATAGAGTGAAGAGCATCAGGTAGGACAGTTTGCCAGTGTTGAACAGGTAGATTGCGCGACTTTAATGTCATTGTAACTGCCTTCCATATAGCACCATTGAACCGCTCCACTTGACCATTGCCTTGAGGGTTGTAGCTTGTTGTTCTGCTGCAGGCAATACCTTTGCTAGCCAAAAACTCCTGAAGTTCGTTACTCATGAACGAGGATCCCCTGTCTGAATGGATATAAGCTGGCATACCAAAAATAGAGAACAACTGTGAAAGACAACTAATAACAGTTGAAGCAGCCATATTTGCACAGGGGAATACAAAGGGAAACCTTGAATATTCATCTACTATGTTAAGGAAATACCTATTCTGATTTGTGCTTGGTAGAGGTCCTTTGAAATCTATATTCAATCTTTCGAAAGGCTGGGTGGATTTTATGAGATGAGTCTTCTCTGGCTGATGAAAGTTTGGCTTGCACTCTGCACATACTCTGCATGCTCTGATCACTTGTCGCACATCTTCCACTGAGTAGGGCATGTTCTTTGATTTGACAAAATGGTACAGGCGTGTAACTCCTGGGTGACACAAAGCCTTGTGGAGAGCTGAGAGTGATTGCAAATCATGACATGCTGCTCCACAGTGGGACCTAGAGAATGCATCAGGTGAGATGTTCTCTTGACCCGGTCGGTACAGAATATCAAAGTCATAACACGATAGTTCCATCCTCCAGCGTAATATCTTGTCATTCTTTATCCTACTTTTGTGCCTCTTGTCGAACATATACATCACGGACCGTTGGTCAGTCCTTATGGTGAAATGTCTACCAGTTAAATAATGCCTCCAGTGGCGAACTGCTTCTATGATGGCCTGGGCTTCCTTTTCTACAGCAGCATAACATTTCTCTGATCCTTGAAAAGTTCTCGAAAAGAAGGCTACTGGTCGTCCTGCCTGAGATAAGACTGCAGCAATGGCAATGTCAGATGCATCCGTTTCCACTTCGAATGGTAGGGACTCATCAATGGCTTGAACTACTGAGTTTTCAATGTCCTGTTTGAGAGTATGGAAAGCGGCTTCTGCTTCCTTTGTCACAGGAAATGTGGTAGCACTCAATGGGCGGACTTTACTTGAATAGTTGTAGATCCATTGTGAGTAATAAGCAAAGAGACCAAGAGTTCTTCGGAGTGACTTTTTGTCTTGAGGCATTGGAAGTTCCCGTAGAGGTCGTAGTCGTTCAGGGTCTGGGAATATTGAACCTCCTTCCACTACATAACCAAGGATGCTAAGCCTTTTAGTTGAAAAAGTGCACTTTTCCTCATTGTAACTGATATTTTTCTTCTTGGCGGCTTCCAAAAACTTATCAAGGTTTCCATCATGTTCCTCCTGGGTCTTGCCACAAATGGTAACATTATCTAAATACGCGTAAGTTCCCATGAGTTGCTCTTCCTGAATGAGTGAATCCATAATTCGTTGGAAGCAGGCTACCCCATTGGTGACTCCAAAAGGGACTCTGGTAAACTGATACAGGCCATCACTAGCCTGAAACGCTGTGTATGGTTTATCTTCATTCCTTATAGGGACTTGATGATAGGCACTCTGCAGATCAATTGTGCTAAACACGTAGTACTGAGCAATTTTGTTCACTGTATCGTCAATTCGAGGTAGAGGGTACCCATCAAGAAGTGTAAATTTGTTGATTGTCTCAGAGTAATCGATAGCCAGTCTCCGTTTCCTATAACCATCTTTAACAACAACAACCTGAGCACGCCAAGGGGAATCACTCGGTTCTATAATACCCTCCTTCAGCAGCCTCTGAGTTTCTTTCTCAATGAACATCCGATCCTCATAAGAATAGCGGCGTGACTTAGCTGATATAGGATGGCAATCCGCGGTAAGATTTGCAAACAGCTTTGGTGGGTCTACCCTTAAAGTGCTAAGTCCACAGACAACAAGAGGAGGCAGTTCACCTCCATATGTTAAGGTGACACTACCATGCAGCTTCTGAAAGTCCTGACCAAGGATAACATCAGAGCACAGTTGTGGCAGAATAGCTAAATGTACATCTTGATAATCCTTTCCATTAACTCTGAGATTTACCTTACAAAACCCTAAGGTCTGAATAGAGAGAGATGTTGATGCCATGGAAACGGTACCTGATGAGTGATGTAGAGTCAAGGAGAGCCGTTTAACTAAGTCAAGGTTGATGAAACTCTCTGAGCTGCTACTATCAATAAGACCATCTACTTCTGTTCCTTTGATGAATACTTTCACAACTGCCTTTGACAGTGGATTTGGAGTAGCCGCAGAAGTCACTGTTGCTAGAGTCGCATGATCACTGGAATGTGTGGAGGCACTAGCTCTTGTTGATGCATTAGCACGACATACTTTAGCAAAGTGACCTTTCTTGTGGCATTTATGGCACATTGCTTCACGAGCAGGACACTTTGGACGTGGATGTCTTGAAAAACCACAAAAGAAACACACCGTACCTGCTGCTGCTGTCACTGAGGCAGGTTCCCCAGTAACTTCATTGCAAGAGTCTTGGTCAGGAATTGCAGCACTTACCACTCGAGAAGGCTGAGTGGTACTGTATACTTCAGAATTCTTCTGGGCTGAATCGTGAGCTCTTGCCTGGTCAAAGGCAGCGGCTAAGTCGAGAGTTTTATTCTCCAATAAACGCTGCCTTATTATTGGTGATTGCAGGCCACTGATAAAAGCATCCCTGATGGACTCTTCACAATACTGAGCAGCTGTCACTGCTTGGAAGTGACAGTCCTTACCTAAAATTTTCAGTGCTTGAAAGTATTCCTCTAAGGACTCATCAATTTGCTGGCGGCGAGTTGCAAGGCGATAGCGTGCAAAGATTTCATTTGTAGGTTTAATATACTGAGACTTGAGGGTTTTGATAGCATCTTCGTAGGTATTACACTCAGAAATAGCCTCATATATCTTAGGTGACACAAAATTGATGAGCAGACTTAGTTTATCTAGATCTTCTTTAGGAAGGGCTCCCAAGAAGTTTTCGAAAGTCTTAAACCAGTGCTTCCATTCCTGAGCAGCCGTTGATAAGCTGGGGTCACAGTCTAGCCTCTCATGTTTCAGTAAACGCTCCATGTTGTGATGTAGTCTAGCGCAGGATCACCACCAGGTAGCCCAGGATTCTATGTTCAATAAATTGTTGTGATAGAAACACAGGCCTTATCTCTAGGCTTTATTGAACATAGAATCTTCATAGTACTTCTGCAACAACAAAATATAATGACTAGTACATCTAATAATGGCTTCTACAGGGATGGTGATGTCTTGCATATGTCAAGAGAAAAGTTATAACTACAGGCCACATATTTAAACTCACCATGTAATCTGCATCGGTGATAAATGGATAAAGTAGGAGAGAGTCACACACCATATGTTGGTGCCCATGACGCACGCCAAACTGTTGTTGTTGTTAAGGGCCCCTAGAGGTGGTGCAGTATTATCCTGCTGCTGCTCCCCACAGGACCAGTATCACTACAAATGGGAAGGTAACGAAGGAGCATCATCAGTAGATTGACGTTGGCGTTTAGGAGTAGGACCGGAGTTGGTCTGGCGTGAAATGTGTGGGCGATTCGAAAATTGCCGTACCGTAGAGGGAGAAGCCGGAAGCATAGTCAAAGGAGAGCGGAGTTCAGACAAATCGAAGGAGTCAGTCGAAGCCCCGGTACCTGAAGCGGGTGAGGAAACAGCACCAGCAAGAGGTACAGGGGCATCAGGAGTGTCCGAAGAGTGGTCTAAACACAAGGCAGGGTCAGAATGGGGTGCGGTATCAAGAAGGGGCCCGGGGGTAGTGGGTTCATGGACTAGGGCTGCCATGGTTAGGTTACTCCTTTGCTTTTTGTTTTTAAGAAAAAAAAGAAAGAAAAGAAAATATAAATAAAAAAAAGAATAAAAAAAGGGGGGAGCGGGGAGGAATAGTTCCCAGGAGGAATGAAAGGGCCGGAAATCTCCCTCCGCACCCAAGAAGACCTCAACACCGCTAGTAGCGCAGATGCAGCATGGAACCCGTGCCATACCCTACCCTTCATGCCAGTAAACCAGCAATCCGGGATAGCAACCTCACATCTGCCGAGCTACCTCGGTGGACAAAAGAGAGGGCGGCCGGATATCCGCCACAAAGCATACCTCCTTCGGCCACCACCCCCGGAATCCGAAAGGTGGCTTCCAGAGATACACCCGTCACCCAAAAGACACCCAAAGCTACTCCGGGATACCGGAGAGGGATCGGGACATCCCCAGGCAATCCAGATTCCACGGCAAACTACGCCACCGCCAAGAACCTCAATGGAATGGGATGGACCCCGGTGTCCTTTCCCCTACCTAGGAACTAGCGTGCCTGTGGGAGAAAACCCGAAGGCCAAAAAGAGGAAGGGCAAAAGGGAGGGGTGAGGAGGAGGAGGAGGAATGGAAAAAGGGGAGGATGGGATAGGGGAGGGGAGAATGGGGGGTAATTAGGTTCGGTCTGAGGAAGAAGAGCGACAGGGCTAATTCCTCAGACCAAGAGCCTCTTCACCACGCCAAGGAGCCCCCCTTGAAGAGGATGCATGCTGGGAGGCAGTTGAACAGTCTCGGGCCCCTGACACTTATTCTAGCGCTAGTTGGGGGGATGTTGCATCGTCTGCCAAGCCTTTTGCTTTCGTTGTGAGTGATTTTCGTGTGCAAGTTTGGTACTAGTTCCTCTAGGATTTTCCAGGTGTATATAATCGTGTATCTCTCCCGCCTGCATTCCAGGGAGTACAGGTTCAGGAACCTCAAGTGCTCCCAGTAATTTAAGTGTTTTTTCTCTGTTATGCGCGCCGTGAAGGTTCTCTGTACATTTTCTAGGTCAGCAATTTCACCTGCCTTGAAAGGTGCTGTTAGTGTGCAGCAATATTCCAGCCTAGATAGAACAAGTGACCTGAAGAGTGTCATCATGGGCTTGGCATCCCTAGTTTTGAAGGTTCTCATTATCCATCCTGTCATTTTTCTAGCAGATGCGATTGATACAATGTTACCTGGAGTTTACCTGGAGAGAGTTCCGGGGTTCAACGCCCCCGCAGCCCGGTCTGTGACCAGGCCTCCTGGTGGATCAGAGCCTGATCAACCAGGCTGTTGCTGCTGGCTGCACGCAAACCAATGTACGAGCCACAGCCCGGCTGATCAGGAACTGACTTTAGGTGCTTGTCCAGTGCCAGCTTGAAGACTGCCAGGGGTCTGTTGGTAATCCCCCTTATGTGTGCTGGGAGGCAGTTGAACAGTCTCGGGCCCCTGACACTTATTGTATGGTCTCTTAACGTGCTAGTGACAGCCCTGCTTTTCATTGGGGGGATGGTGCATCGTCTGCCAAGTCTTTCGCTTTCATAGTGAGTGATTTTCGTGTCCAAGTTCGGTACTAGTCCCTCTAGGAATTTCCAGGTGTATATAATCATGTATCTCTCCCTCCTGCATTCCAGGGAATACAGCTTTAGGAACCTCAAGCGCTCCCAATAATTGAGGTGTTTTATCTCCGTTATGCGCACCGTGAAAGTTCTCTGTACATTTTCTAGGTCGGCAATTTCACCTGCTTTGAAAGGTGCTGTTAGTGTGCAGCAATATTCCAGCCTAGATAGAACAAGTGACATGAAGAGTGTCATCATGGGCTTGGCCTCCCTAGTTTTGAAGGTTCTCATTATCCATCCTGTCATTTTTCTAGCAGATGCGATTGATACAATGTTATGGTCCTTGAAGGTGAGATCCTCCGACATGATCACTCCCAGGTCTTTGACGTTGGTGTTTCGCTCTATTTTGTGGCCAGAATTTGTTTTGTACTCTGATGAAGATTTAATTTCCTCATGTTTACCATATCTGAGTAATTGAAATTTCTCATCGTTGAACTTCATATTGTTTTCTGCAGCCCACTGAAAGATTTGGTTGATGTCCGCCTGGAGCTTTGCAGTGTCTGCAATGAAAGACACTGTCATGCAGATTCGGGTGTCATCTGCAAAGGAAGACACAGTGCTGTGGCTGACATCCTTGTCTATGTCGGATATGAGGATGAGGAACAAGATGGGAGCGAGTACTGTGCCTTGTGGGACAGAGCTTTTCACCGTAGCTGCCTCGGACTTTACTCTGTTGACGACTACTCTCTGTGTTCTGTTAGTGAGGAAATTATAGATCCATCGACCGACTTTTCCTGTTATTCCTTTAGCACGCATTTTGTGCGCTATTACGCCATGGTCACACTTGTCGAAGGCTTTTGCAAAGTCTGTATATATTACATCTACATTCTTTTTGTCTTCTAGTGCATTTAGGACCTTGTCGTAGTGATCCAATAGTTGAGACAGACAGGAGCGACCTGTTCTAAACCCATGTTGCCCTGGGTTGTGTAACTGATGGGTTTCTAGATGGGTGGTGATCTTGCTTCTTAGGACCCTTTCAAAGATTTTTATGATATGGGATGTTAGTGCTATTGGTCTGTAGTTCTTTGCTGTTGCTTTACTGCCCCCTTTGTGGAGTGGGGCTATGTCTGTTGTTTTTAGTAACTGTGGGACGACCCCCGTGTCCATGCTCCCTCTCCATAGGATGGAAAAGGCTCGTGATAGGAGCTTCTTGCAGTTCTTGATGAACACAGAGTTCCATGAGTCTGGCCCTGGGGCAGAGTGCATGGGCATGTCATTTATCGCCTGTTCGAAGTCATTTGGCGTCAGGATAACATCGGATAGGCTTGTGTTAATCAAATTTTGTGGCTCTCTCATAAAAAATTCATTTTGATCTTCGACTCTCAGTCTGGTTAGCGGCTTGCTAAAAACTGAGTCATATTGGGACTTGAGTAGCTCACTCATTTCCTTGCTGTCATCTATGTAGGACCCATCTTGTTTAAGTAGGGGCCCAATACTGGACGTTGTTCTCGATTTTGATTTGGCATAGGAGAAGAAATACTTTGGGTTTCTTTCGATTTCATTTATGGCTTTTAGTTGTTCCCGCGATTCCTGACTCCTAAAGGATTCTTTTAGCTTAAGTTCGATGCTTGCTATTTCTCTGACCAGTGTCTCCCTACGCATTTCAGATATATTGACCTCTTTTAGCCGCTCTGTTATTCTTTTCCGTCGCCTGTAAAGGGAGCGCCTGTCTCTTTCTATTTTACATCTACTCCTCCCTTTTCTTAGAGGAATAAGCCTTGTGCATACATCGAGTGCCACCGAGTTAATCTGTTCTAGGCATAAGTTGGGGTCTGTGTTGCTTAGTATATCTTCCCAGCTTATATCGGTTAGGACTTGGTTTACTTGGTCCCACTTTATGTTTTTGTTATTGAAGTTGAATTTTGTGAATGCTCCCTCGTGACTAATCTCATTATGTCAGTCTGGGGCTCTGCGCATACATGACTGAACCTCAATTATGTTGTGATCTGAGTATATTGTTTTTGATATGGTGACATTTCTTATCAGATCATCATTGTTAGTGAAGATGAGGTCTAGTGTATTCTCCAGTCTAGTAGGCTCTATTATTTGCTGGTTTAAATTGAATTTTGTGCAGAGATTTAAAAGCTCGCGTGAGTGTGAGTTTTCATCAGAGCTGCCTCCTGGTGTTATTACTGCAACAATATTATTTGCTATTTTCCTCCATTTTAGGTGCCTTAAGTTGAAATCCCCCAGGAGCAAGATGTTTTGTGCAGGAGCTGGAAGATTTTCCAGACAGTGGTCAATTTTTAACAGCTGTTCCTGGAATTGCTGGGATGTTGCATCCAGAGGCATGTAGACTACCACAATGACTAGGTTTTGGTTCTCGACCTTTACTGCTAAAACTTCCACTACATCATTTGAGGCATTTAGCAGTTCTGTGCAAACAAGTGACTCTGCAATGTACAGGCCAACCCCCTTCCCCTTTTGCCTGTTCACTCTGTCACATCTGTATAGGTTGTAACCTGGGATCCATATTTCGTTGTCCAAGTGATCCTTTATGTGGGTCTCAGTGAAAGCCGCGAACATTACCTTTGCCTCTGCAAGCAGTCCACGGATGAAAGGTATTTTGTTGTTTGTTGCTGGCTTTAGACCCTGTATATTTGCCAAGAAGAATGTTATCGGACTGGTGGTATTGTTGGTACTGAAGGTCCTTGAAGGTGAGATCCTCCGACATGATCACTCCCAGGTCTTTGACGTTGGTTTTTCGCTCTATTTTGTGGCCAGAACTTGTTTTATACTCGGATGAAGTTTTAATTTTCTCATGTTTACCATATTGGAGTAATTGAAATTTCTCATCGTTGAACTTCATATTGTTTTCTGCAGACCATTGAAAGATTTGGTTGATGTCCGCCTGGAGCCTTGCAGTGTCTGCAATGGAAGACACTGTCATGCTGATTCGGGTGTCATGTGCAAAGGAAGACACGGTGCTGTGGCTGACATCCTTGTCTATGTCAGATATGAGGATGAGAAACAAGATGGGAGCGAGTACTGTGCCTTGTGGAACAGAGCTTTTCACCGTAGCTGCCTCAGACTTTACTTTGTTGGCTACTACTCTTTTTGCTTTGTTTGTGAGGAAATTATAGATCCATCTACCAACTGTTTTTCCTGTTATTCCTTTAGCAAGCATTTTGTGCGCTATTATGCCATGGTCACACTTTTCGAAGGCTTTTGCAAAGTCTGTATATATTACATCTGCATTCTTTTTGTCTTCTAGTGCATCTAGGACCTTGTCTTAGTGATCCAGTAGTTGGGACAGACAGGAGTGACCTGCTCTAAACCCATGTTGCCCTGGGGTATTTAATTGATGGGTATCTAGATTGGTGGCAATCTTGCTTCTTAGGACCCCTGGACCACTGGACTTTATCAAGTCACCGACACATTGGAAAAATAAACACATCAACAGTGTAATGTGATTCTTTATTGACAACGTTTTGCCCACACTGTGAGCTTTATCAAGATCTGGTTATAAATGCACTGGAAAACGTACAGAGGAGGATGACAAAATTGATCCCATGTATCAGAAATCTTCCCTATGAGGATAGACTGAGGGCCCTGAATCTTCACTCTCTAAGGAGGCGTAGAATTAGGGGGGCATATGATTGAGGAGTATAAATGGAAAACAGGAATAAATAAAGGAAATGTAAACAACGTCCTAAAAACATCTAGCCAAGACAGGACTCGCAGCAATGGTTTGCAGCTGGAAAAATTCAGATTCAGGAAGGATATAGGGAAGCACTGTTTTGGTAATAGAGTTGTGGATGAGTGGAACGAACTCCCGTGTACCGTTATAGAAGTTAAAGCGTTGTGTATTTATAAAAATAGGTTAGAACATAAGAAAGGAGGAACACTGCAGGAGGCCTGTTGGCCCATACTAGGCAGGTCCTTTACAATTCAACCCACAAACAAAACATTTGCCCAACCCAATTTTCAATGCCACCCAAGAAATAAGCTCTGATGTGAAAGTCCCACTCAAATCCAACCCCTCCCACTCATGTACTTATCCAACCTAAATTTGAAACTACCCAAAGTCCCAGCCTCAATAACCCAACTAGGTAGACTGTTCCACTCATCAACTACCCTATTTCCAAACCAATACTTTCCTATGTCCTTTCTAAATCTAAACTTATCTAATTTAAATCCATTACTGCGGGTTCTCTCTTGGAGAGACATCCTCAAGACCTTATTAATATCCCCTTTATTAATACCTATCTTCCACTTATACACTTCGATCAGGTTTCCCCTCATTCTTCGTCTAACAAGTGAATGTAACTTAAGAGTCTTCAATCTTTCTTCATAAGGAAGATTTCTAATGCTATGTATTAATTTAGTCATCCTACGCTGAATGTTTTCTAACGAATTTATGTCCATTCTGTAATATGGAGACCAGAACTAAGCTGCATAATCTAGGTGAGGCCTTACTAATGATGTATAAAGCCGCAGTATGACCTCTGGACTTCTGTTGCTTACGCTTCTTGATATAAATCCCAGTAATTTATTTGCCTTATTACGTACGCTTAGGCATTGCTGTTTTGGTTTAAGGTTGCTGCTCACCATAACCCCCAAGTCCTTTTCGCAATCTGTATGGCTAAGTTCTACATCATTTAACTTATAAGTACTAGGGTTATGGGCACTCCCGAGTTTCAGAACCTTGCATTTATCTACATTGAACTGCATCTGCCACTTTTCTGACCAAGAATAGAGTTTGTTTAAATCCTCCTGAAGTTCCATAACATCTACGTTTGAATCAATTATCCTACCTATCTTTGTGTCATCAGCGAATTTGCTCATATCACTAGTAATTCCCTCATCAAGATCATTGATATATATTATAAACAACAACGGGCCCAAGACTGATCCCTGTGGAACGCCACTTGTTACAGATCCCCACTCGGATTTAACCCCATTTATGGACACTCTCTGCTTCCTGTCAGTGAGCCATGACTCGATCCACGAGAGCACTTTTCCCCCAATGCCATGAGCTGCCACTTTCTTTAACAGTCTATGGTGCAGAACTCTATCAAAAGCCTTACTAAAATCTAAGTAAATAATATCAAATTGTTTATCGTAGTCAACAGCCTCAAAAGCTTTACTGAAGAAAGTTAATAAATTAGTTAGACAAGACCGGCCTCTTGTGAATCCATGCTGAGTATCATGAATCAAGCTATGCTTATCGAGATGGCTTCTTATAATCTCAGCTATAATTGACTCGAGTAATTTGCCTGCAATTGAGGTCAGGCTTATTGGGCGGTAATTTGACGGTAACGACTTGTCCCCTGTTTTAAAAATAGGAATTACATTAGCCATCTTCCACATATCAGACACTACACCTGTTTGAAGAGATAAATTAAAAATATTAGTTAATGGTTCACAGAGTTCCATTTTGCATTCCTTAAGAACCCTTGAAAAAACCTCATCAGGACCCGGCGACTTATTTTGCTTCAGTCTGTCTATCTGCTTCACAACCATTTCACTAGTGACTGTGATGTTACATAATTTATCCTCTTCTAGCCCACTATAAAAATTAATTACTGGAGTACTGTTAGTGTCTTCCTGTGTAAAAACTGAGAGAAAATAGTTATTAAAAATCGAGCACATTTCATTCTCTTTGTCAGTAAGGTGCTCATAGTTATTTTTAAGGGGACCTATCTTATCTCTAACTTTTGTTCTATAGACCTGGAAAAAACTTTTTGGGTTAGTTTTAGAATCCCTAGCAACTTTAATTTCATAGTCCCTTTTAGCTTTTATCCCCTTTTTAATGTCCCTCTTAATGTCAATATACTGATTCATAAGATGACCCTCACCTCTTTTGATACGCCTATAAATTCCTTTCTTATGCCCTAGTAGATATTTGAGCCTATTATTCATCCATTTTGGGTCATTTCTATTTGATCTAATTTCTTTATATGGGATAAACGTTCTTTGAGCAGCATGTATAGTGTTCAGAAAACTGTCATATTGATAGCTCACTTCGTTACCCCAGTCAACAGATGATAAGTGTTCTCTAAGCCCATCGTAATCTGCTAAGCGAAAATCTGGGACTGTTACTGAGTTATCGCTACTATCGTACTTCCATTCAATGCTAAATGTAATTGATTTGTGGTCGCTAGCACCCAGTTCCTCTGAAATTTCTAAATTATTAACAAGGGATTCATTGTTTGCCATAACTAAGTCAAGCAGGTTATTTCCCCTTGTAGGTTCTGTCACAAACTGCTTCAAAAAACAATCCTGAACTACTTCTAAGAAGTCGTATGATTCTAAATTCCCAGTCAAGAAATTCCAATCAATATGACTAAAGTTAAAGTCTCCTAGAATTACTACATTATCGTGCCTTGTGGCCTTAACAATTTCCTCCCATAGTAGTCTCCCTTGGTCCCTATCTAAGTTTGGGGGACGGTATATCACTCCTAAAATCAGTTTTTCATGCCCCTCTGAAAATTCTATCCAAACAGATTCTGTATGTGTTACTTCAGACTTAATACCCGTTTTCATGCAACAGTTCAAGCGATCTCGGACATACAATGCCACCCCACCCCCCTTCCCGATACTTCTATCTACTTGGAACAATTTAAAACCCTGAATATGACATTCCGCAGGCATGTCCCGACTTTTTAAATTAAACCACATCTCAGTTAAGGCAAATACATCAATGTTACCTGCACTAGCAACTAATCTCAATTCGTCCATCTTATTCCTAGCACTACGGCAATTAGCATAATAAACATTGAAAGACTCTCCTTTCTCTTTACCCTTCCTGCTCATTTCTGTTTTTCTTCTAAACCTATTACTGTCCTTATCACCCAAAGTCCCTGGCTTTTCAATATCTACCTCGTTCTGCTTATTACTAGTTCCCCTAGAACTCGTAATATTACTACACTGAGACTTCACTGTTTTCCTGCCAAAACCCATACCACTAACTATTCCTAGTTTAAAGTCCTATCTGCTCCCTCCACTGCAGTTGCCAGTGCTACCATCCCAGACCTAGATAAGTGAACCCCATCCCTGGCATACATGTCATTTCTGCCATAGAAGAGGTCCCAGTTGTCAATGAATGTTACTGCATTTTCCTTACAGTATTTGTCCAGCCAGCAATTGACACCAATTGCCCTGGACAGCCATTCATTTCCAACTCCTCTCCTTGGCAAAATACCACATATGACAGGGTTCCCACCCTTACTCCTAATTATTTCTATTGCTGACCTATACCTGCTAATCAGGTCTTCACTCCTACATCTGCCAACATCATTGCCTCCAGCACTGAGACAGATAATAGGATTGCTCCCATTACCTCTCATGATGTCATCCAGACGGCTAACAATATCCTCCATCCCAGCCCCAGGAAAGCAAACTCTCTGTTTCCTACTCCTGTCCTTCAAGCAGAACGCCCTATCCATATACCTAACTTGGCTATCCCCAACAACAACAATATTCTTACCTTCCTTGGTGTCGTTCGTCGTGTTGTTCCCAGTAGTCGACTCACATTCGTCGGGTAGCACTGAGAATGTATTAGATGTTTCCACAACAGTTTCCACGGCAGTCTCTTTCTTCTTCATCGTTTCTACCTTTCCATTCGTCCTCTTGATCGTCAACTTCGTTCCCTGCTGTCCAGCCACTGACCAGTTTCCCTTCTTGACCTGAGGACTCAAAACAGGAGGACTACTACGAATCTTCTTGTTTTCCTCGGTCAGTCGCCGAATCCCCAACTTCGCCATCCTCAATTCTTCTTTAAGCTGTTGATAAAGTTGCTCGATGGAGGGCATCTTGCTTCAATTCGTAGAGATCGCGCAAACTGGTCTTCACAGAGCTAAGTACACGTCAACACTGCGCAAAAGCCAACTCAATCAGGAGCTACTGCGCAGCACGTCCGCACGGCCCAATAGCGATGCGAACACTGATAAATACATGAGTGGGTGTGAGTTGGGCCTGACTCGCTTGTACTAATAAGTCTGATACTGTGCTCCTTCCTTAAGTGGATGTGACCTGGACCTGATTAGGTTGGGTCAATGGCTTAAACCGGTAGGTGACTTGGACTTGCCTCGCATGAGCCAGTAGGCCTATTCAGTGTTCCTTCTTATGTTCTTATGAACTATTTCCATGTTTATACCTGGTCACACTCGTAATGAGTTATTTATGCAGACATGAATTTCGTTACACACACAAGCAAAAAAAAAATCTGTTAATCTCCCTCAGTCTCAAGCCAATAAAGTTCTTTTCGTATTATTGTTCTCAAGCTGCTCACTGAGAGCCCTCTTTGAAGTCATATAACATTGGCAGTTCATCAGTTCTGTCATGAATCAGGAGACCAATGTGAGATGGAATCCACAGCATGTGCACTCTGACTCTACTGTCCACAATCCTACCATACCTGTGTCTGGCTTCTGACACAAGCATACCACAATTTATACTTAAGGGGTTGAGAGCATTTATGGATGACAGAGAAACAGTTATAATTAAAGTATCAACCTTAGATACATGGATGCATTTAAGTGCAAGGAGTATGGCAAACAGTTATGTTTGAAAGGTAGAGGTCCAGTGTTTCAGACAATGAAACAAATACTCTTCTCCTCGCTGAGGGACTGACCACCTCAAAACTAGATCTTCAAGGGTGATAGACTGATCACATCGTCTTCACATCACTTTTGCTTCTACCAACTCTTCTGTACTCGACTGAAGATATCTAACTGTTGCATATGTATCTTACCTAAGAACAGAGGCCCAGTTGTTCATGCGTGCTCCAATTTCTTTACGAGAGCCATCACTCTGTCTGACAACAGCAGCACTACCAGCTGCACCAGTGGACCGGTGAACAGAACATCAACATAAATAATTTGTGTAAGAGAACGCAGTGTGACAAAGTTATCAATACAGCTTAAGGCATCCTGTTTGACTTCAAGGTTAAGCTTTGGTTGTTATTTAAGATATTTTTGGTGGAATGGAGAGTAGTGATTTGGAATGGGGTAATATCCCGTGGAGTGGGGACGTGTCACAGTTGCCTTGCTTGACATACCTGGAGTTTACCTGGAGATGGATTCGGGGATCAACGCCCCCGCGGCTTGGTCTGAGACCAGGTCTCATGGTGGATCAGGATCTGATCAGCCAGACTGTTGCTGCTGGCCGCACGCAAGCTGATGTACGAACCACAGCCCGGTTGGTCAGGTACTGACTTTAGGTGCCTGTCCAGTGCCTTCTTGAAGACAGCAGGGGTCTATTGGTAATCCCCCTTATGTATGCTGGGAGGCAATTGAACATTCTTGGGCCCCGGACACTTATTGTGTTGTCTCTCAGTGTACTCGTGGCACCCCTGCTTTTCATTGGGGAAATGTTGCATCTCCTGCCGAGTCTTTTGCTTTCATATGGAGTGATTTTCGTGTGCAAGTTTGGTACCAATCCTCCAGGACCTTCCAAGAGTATATTATCATGTATCTCTCTCGCCTGCATTCCAGGGAATACAGATCAAGGACCTTCAAACGTTCCCAGTAGTTTAGGTGCCTTATCGCACTTATGTGTACCGTGAAAGTTCTTTGTACACTCTCCAGGTCTGCAATGGTTTATGCGGAGGTCAGTCTCAGTTTTCATGAGCTTTCTTGAGGAGCGTTCACCAGTGCTGAGGAAAGTTTGGAGTGTCTCTGCAAGGGTATGAATGGTCTTGTCTGAGCATATTAACCCCAATGAGGAAGTAAGTTTATTCAGGTACACAAGTTGGTTTAGAAAAACACGTTAGCAAACACTAGGACATACTTATTAGAAAATGTTTCGGTCCTGGGACCTTGATCACTTCTAACATGCAGAGGTTGAAAGTTAGTTCAGTTTAATATCTTTATCATGCACCCCATACCCATCCTGTGGGCGGTAGTCATCCCATACCCACCCTGTGGGCGGTAGTCAAAAGATTACAGAGGTACATAATTGGTCCAGGGACTGGACTCCAAAGTTTTGATAGCTGAACAAGTTACAAAGGTAATGAACTAGATCTGGTCACAATCGTGACCGAGTTACAAAGGTAACGAGCTCCAGGTAGAGCTGGTCACACTCATGACTAATTACAAAGGTAATGAACAAGATCTGGTTACAATAATGAGAATTTACAAAGGTAATGAGCTCCAGGTAGAACTGGTCACAATCATGACAAATTTCAAAGATAATGAATCATAAACACGTTAATACATGGTTACAGTCATGAACAAATTATAGAGTAATGATCTAGGGAATTCATCCATTGCCCCAACAACAGATGTTGCTAGGTGCCTGTCCCTCCTCGGCAGGACAGTTAGACAGCCATTGCAAACAGCAGCAGGTTGTGCCAGGATCTGCTGCTTGCAGGAGCACAATCGACCCTCCCCAAGAGGTCCAAGAGGCCAGCGACTCCGCTAGCCCGAGGGAGAGTTGCCCTGGGGACGTGTCAACATCCTGGTGGACGCCAGTTTGATTGAAGATCCCAGGCCCTCTGTAATGGTGAAGGCGCGGCAGCTGTCACCTCTGTCTGCTGGAAGAAAGACAGTATATATAGGCGGAGAGTGAGGCGTGAGTGACGCATGGTGACCTGAAAAATGCCATGTTGGGATGAGGACGGGTAGACGATGAGATCATGTGATGTGACTCCTGTGTTGCTGCGTAGTTGATGCTTTGCCTGGTTGAGTATCATGTATGCTAATGTTTTAGAAATTTTGTGGTTTCCAGTCTGTCTCAACTATTGGATCACTACAACAAGGTCCTAGATGCACTAGAAGACAAAAAAAATGCAGATGTAATATATGCAGACTTTGCAAAAGCCTTTGACAAGTGTGACCATGGCGTAATAGCGCACAAAATGCGTCCTAAAGGAATAACAGGAAAAGTTGGTAGATGGATCTATAATTTCCTCACTAACAGAACACAAAGAGTAATAGTCAACAGAGTAAAGTCTGAGGCGGCTACGGTGAAAATCTCTGTTCCACAAGGCACAGTACTCGCTCCCATCTTGTTTCTCATCCTCATATCTGACATAGACAAGGATGTCAGCCACAGCACCGTGTCTTCCTTTGCAGATGACACCCGAATCTGCATGAGTGTCTTCCATTGCAGACACTGCAAGGCTCCAGGCGGACATCAACCAAATCTTTCAATGGGCTGCAGAAAGCAATAAGAAGTTCAACGATGAGAAATTTCAATTACTCCGTTATGGTAAACACGAGGAAATTAAAACTTCATCAGAGTACAAAACAAATTCCGGCCACAAAATAGAGCGAAAAACCAACGTCAAAGACCTGGGAGTGATCATGTCGGAGGACCTCACCTTCAAAGACCATAACATTGTATCACTCGCATCTGCTAGAAAAATGACAAGATGGATAATGAGAACCTTCAAAACTAGGGATGCCAAACCCATGATGGCACTCTTCGGGTAGCTTGTTCTATCTAGGCTGGAATATTGCTGCACACTAACAGCACCTTTCAGGCAGATGAAATTGCTGACCTAGAAAATGTACAGAGAGCCTTCATGGCGCGCATAACGGAGATAAAACACCTCAATTCCTGGGAGCGCTTGAAGTTCCTGAACCTGTATTCCCTAGAATGCAGGCGGGAGAGATACATGATTATATACACCTGAAAAATCCTAGGGGGACTAGTACCGAACTTGCACACGAAAATCACTCGCAACGAAAGCAAAAGACTTGGCAGACGATGCAACATCCCCTAATGAAAAGCAGGGGTGTCACTAGCACGTTAAGAGACCATACAATAAGTGTCAGGGGCCCGAGACTGTTCAACTGCCTCCCAGCATGCATAAGGGGAATTACCAATGGACCCCTGGCAGTCTTCAAGCTGGCACTGGACAAGCACATAAAGTCGGTACCTGACCAGTCGGGCTGTGGCTCGCACGTTGGATTGCGTGCAGCCAGCAGTAACAGCCTGGTTGATCAGGCTCTGATCCACCAGGAGGCCTGGTCACAGACCGGGCCGCAGGGGCGTTGACCCCCGGAACTCTCTCCAGGTATACTCCAGGTTATGTTTTATTGTGTTGGTGACAGCGATTAGCGAGGCTTCTAGACATCGTTGGCGTCTAAGGTCTTGTTCGGTGAGAATGAGTTGTGCCTCATCCCAGTTCATCAAATGCCCCGAGGAGTCTCTGTGGAGGATACAGGCGTTTCCTAGTAAGGTCTTTGATAGATTTAGATTTAGATTTTGCCACCGAAGCGGCTAGTTTATTGTGCACCCCATATCCATCCTGTGGACGGTAGCACAAGAGCATATGGGTACACAAAAGGCCTAGGAACTAGGCCCCAAAATGGTTAACAGGTGTGCATATGGATTTTTATTTATCTACATATCTACATTTCACTCATCTGTTACTTGCAAATTTAGGAAATTTGCTTAGTATATCTGGTATCTTATTTTCATTAATAAGATATTTTTCATGTCACACAGGTTATTATACTCTCTGTCTCTGTATTCCTCAATAAGTGGACAATTAAGCACATAGTGTTCAAGACAGTGACCATATGCCTTACCACATAATTTGCATTTAGTTTGATCATCATCTGTGTGTCTTCCAAAATGCCAGAAGTACTTGTAACCAAGCCAAAGCCTGGCCACTACAACATCAGTCAGTCTGTTCACATTGCACGTTGCTCCATAAACATACTTATCTACGTTCATGTTATCATAGTGGGTTATAGATCTATTCAGGCTTCTAACTGCGTTCCTATAACAATCATTTTCATCATTTACTTCTCTCCTAATATTATTCCTAATGCTAGACACAGTTATACCAAAGTTATATTCTACATTCTCCTTCTGGGTACTCTTCTTGGCTAACATATCAACTTTATCATGAAGGAGTAATCCAATGTGTGATGGGATCCATAGCAATTGTACATTAATTCCTTTGTCCCTGATTTTTGAGTATCTATACCTGGCTTCTCCATTGAGCATGTTGCTGGAGTCATTATATGAATCAAGAGGCATCAATGATGACATAGAATCAGTAATGATGATAGAGTCAAGCTCAGTGTCATATGTTAGCTGTATGGCCATTAGGATTGCAAACAATTCAGTTTGCAGTGTAGACGCCCAGTTGTTAATTCTTATGTCTAACTCATCAAATTTATTATCGTTCTTAACCAGGGAGGTGGCAACAAGAGCAGATGCAGCCCTGCCAGAAGACTCCTGTTTAGATCCATCAGTGTATATAACTTGTGATAACTTATTGCTACCAGGCGAGAAATTTCTTCTTGAGCAATTGCTTTAACAAGTGATTTAAGGAAGGGATTACTAGCAATAAGCTTCTTGGGAGGGACTTGCAGGTATGTGATATTAAATGAACACATCTTCCATGGAGGGGTGAAATGTTCTTGTCTACAGTGATACAGTTCATGCAGGTTATAAAACATAATGCAATTGCACGTTTTCACAATCCATTTAGATCTATGTGTATTTACCTCTAGACACTTGGTAAGATTTGTTGTGACAGTGTCTGGTTAATTTCCATTCTAATACCGAGTACAGTGTTGATCTCAACTGTGAAAACTTGTGTGGACTGCCTCCAAGTGAGTCGCCTACCCTGGCAAACTCTGTTGACACCGAGCTCTGAGGTTGGTACCTCAGCCTCACAAGTGGCTTATAGGACAGATTTTCACAAATGATTGATGTTGCAAGAAACTCGCCTGCATGCACGTAAAAAGGATTAACTTACTTGGTGTTGCAGCATATATCCTGATCTTCAACTTTCCTAAGCTTAGCCCCTTTGGACTTCCCCTCAGAAACCACGTGCAACCGGGAGCCTTAATTCCTGCAATATTCAATCGTTATTAGTGACCTGCCTGCACCTCAGAAATTCCTATATCCAAGGGGGTGAGTATCCCCTAGTACAACTATGCAGACACGGACACTTGCTTCTAGACTGACAAGAGATGCTGGTACGTACTGGGCATGCACTGCCAGCTGCACACAGGGCCCACACATCAACTCACAATTTTCCCCAGACACTGGCCGGAAATCCTACAGAAAAGGTTGGAGGTCTTGTTTTACTGTATGGGCCCGACGGAGGAGGTCATCTACGGTACATCGAGGTGCCTCTACCAGATTTCCCCAGGTCTCAAATGTGAAGACACGTGGGGGGCGCCGTCTGCTGATCACGGCATGTGTTGTCCAGTTGGTGTCTGTCTACAGAAGAACGAGCTGATGTCTTCCAGACCCTCGTCTCTTCGTTCAAACTAGGGCTGCCAGTTCTCCCTAGCTAACTTAACCTAGTGTTTGCCTACATTATCGGCCTATTACTACCTATGTTAAGGTCTTAGGTCTACATTATTATTATCTACAGTTGCCTCAATGATCCCAATATTAGTGTACTACCAGTAAAACTACCTACTCCTTCCCTGAAGGGTAAATCTATAAATTAAATAAGTGCCTACCATCCACGCCAACTCGGGGAGAGAAATGTGTTTATGTTCGGGGTTGGGTGTAAGGGCCCTTGAATGGTGTGTTTTTGTTTTTGGGTGGGTTTAAGGGCCATCGAACTCAGCCATTCCATAACGGCTATGCTGGGACCCCTTCCTACGCCGTATCTGTCCTGTGGAACTTTAGGGACCAAATAAATTTCCACATCCTCCCGCTGGCGAAGGTAGGTACTAAGTCTAAATCAAGTTCACCTTCCGCGAGCCCCCACGGCGGACCCTGGACACGAGTGCCATCCGGCCACTCTCGTCGAGCAGACTCCGGTCTAACTTCAACCGTCCAGTTTCCCCTGCATGGACCTCTGGGGGTGTAAACTTGTTGGTTCTGGTGGTCTTAGCACACTTTCCTTTAACTTTAATGTCTTTTGTATGTCTAGCCTTTACTGAGTGGCTCCATACTTTCCCACCCAGTGGCCCACATGCCCTGGTAGCCTTTCCTCCCACTGTTACGAGGTTCCCTGGATTTAATGGCAATCTATCTCCCTCTTTACATACCCTGTAAAAGTGTTTTCCCAAGGCGGCCGAGTGTTCGTCACTCCCTACCTTGTTCACCTTCCCTGGCGGTTCATCGTGTATACTGGTATTCATTATCACTACTCCCCCAGCTATCATGGGGACAGCTTCTCCTCTATCTGGCGTGGCAGGGAATTCAGGTGGAATCCTGCCGTCTATGATGTATCCTACTGGGGATCTGTATAAACCGATTCTCTCCCTAAACGTCCGTCGTGTAGACAGGAAGTCATCTATCTGATTGGCTCCCACCAGGACACCTGCATTTCTGACTGTGTCAGTGGTAATTCCCTGGTCTGCCAGCTTCACATCAAGGTCTTTCAATCGCTTAGCTGCTGCAGCAAGACCTCTCGCTGTAATTGCCCTGGATAATGTCTCTACCACCAAGGCTGTAATGTCTCTGCGATGTCCACCTAATTTGACTGTGACATCCACCACATCATAAGATTTGGGTGGGGCCTGACTTATAGCCCCTCCCAACATCATACTAACTTTCCTTGTGGCCTTCAACTTTAATTTAGCCACCAACTTCTTTGTTATCAAGGATACTTGTGCTCCTGGGTCAAAGAATAATCGGGTTGTTTTGGACATGTGCCCATTCACAACCTTTGCCATGACTGTAGGTAGGGCAGCACCTCCGTGATTCTTACTCGGATTAGAGACTTCACTCCCACTAATCACGCTGGCTACCATTTCAGGCTCGGACTCACTTTCTATCTCTACCTGAGAGATATCCCTACTAGCCTGGGGATCCCTTAAATTACTGGGACATAGTGCAACAGACTCGACACTCACTGAGCTGGGTGCCACAGTCTCTCGCAAAGTGTTCCCCACAACACTTGAAGCAGAGTCTCAACTCCCTTAGTCTCTGTTGCCTACTGCTCAGTGTTATATACTCCGAGCAACTTGTGCTAGCGTGTTCGCCTTCGCAGAACACACATATGCTGGCATGAGTGCCTCTGAGGTTCTGCTTAGAGGTTCTTACCTTAGACACCTCTTTACCATAGTACACTCCAACGTTAGTCGTACGAGCTTTAGACTGATCTCTCGAGATCTTTGAGTAACTGTCTGGGTTTTTATGTGGTGATGGTGGTGACTCTTCTCTCACACCTATACTCAAATGAGAAACGAAATCTCCCAACCCCTCAACAATTTGTTTTATCGTGAACCTATTCGTCTGATATTTTAAGTGTAACTCATGCACTGTAGTGCTAGCCAGTTTCCTCTGAATCACCTGGCTAAGGACCCATTCTGAATCATCCTCATCATGCAAATCTCTGAAACTGTTTGTCAAGCTCATAATTTCAATACAGAACTTCTCTAGGCTTTGACGGTCATGTCGGCAAGCCTCTAGATCCAACAACCGATAAAGTATGGCCACTTTTATCTCTTCAGTGTTGCCAAACATGTCTTCTAATTGGTCTTTGGCATGTTGGTAATTAGTGTGAGTAATCTGGTAGCACCGGACCAGGTGAGCTGCGACCGCAAATACTGCAATTTGACGGCATCTGACAAATCGTTCCTGTCATCTATCTGGGCTTTAAACTGATCCCAGAAAGCAATGTACTCAGTTAGGGTTCCGTCAAATGTCGGTAAATTCAACTGGGGCAACCTGGGCAACATATTGACAGGTGTGTGGCTGTTTGGGGTACCTGCGGTGTTCAACACCACCCTTGGAATACTAGCCTTTAATGTACTTAACTTATCTTTGTACGTATTCATCTCCTGATGACAATCTACATCATCCTTAGTGAATTCGTCCAGAGCCTGCTGAAGACTACCCTGGGATTCCTCATCCTCAATAGCCTGTAGCTCATATTCTGAGAATGCTTGTTCATAGGCTTCCCATTTTTCCCCCAAACGCTTCAAGCAGTCTTGCAAATCATCGCAGTCTAAGTTACTGTGTTGGCAAGTAGCCTTGCACCTGTTATGCATTCTGTTCAGATGCCCTTTGTATGCCGCCACTGATCGTTTTAATTTTGCTAACACTGAACCAGATTCTCCTGAACTCCCATCTGCCATTGCCGAGGTTTAATGAGGAGTGTGACATTAATTGTACTTTACCCAGTCCACCCCACAGCACGTCGCGGTGTTAGGTAAGAATGAACGAGTCTCAAGGCTTCTCAACAAGCTTAACAATTCCCTTTGTTATATTGACTCTACTCTGACTTAATTAAAATGTACACTGTTAGCTCTCAAATCCCAATTGAAAGGTGTATCGATGTGAAAGCTTAACCTAGCACTTTCCTGTACAATGCCAGCAAATAATTACAGGACTTAACCTAGTCTCAGGTACAATTCACAAATCCCACATTAACATGAATCAAAGACAATGAAATCACACAATAAAAAGTGCAGTATACAAATTAAAATCCCCTGGTTAACACAAATAAATTCAACAATTCAACTTGTTAAACAGTAAATAAATAATGTGTGTAAACAGCTTGACCTAGCTTACTCAGTCTAGGTGGATGGTTGGATAAGGTAAATCCTAACCTAACTAGTGTGCTATAGCTTAATTTAACCTAGCTTTAGAAATCCCTGTAAATAATAACTAGGTTAAATCTGTCCTAGCTACTATAACTGTTGTAAATATTGCACAAGCCTAGCCTAACTGTGGCTACCTTGCAAATCCACTGTAAGTAATTAACACACAAGTCTCCTACACTGGATTACTTGTAATCACTGTAGATAATTAAATTCACAAGCTTCTCTAGCCTACCAGGCCTACCTGAAAATTACTGCAAATAATAACTTCTGTCTATAGTCAGCTTGGCCTAGCCTCTGTGTAACTCTGGGCCTAGGTGTGCTAACTTAACCTAACTCTGTTAAACTGGTTCCTAACTGTGGCCTAGATATGATAGCTTAACCTAGCTATTCCACATCACGGTTTCGAAGGACCACTTTTGTGAAAATTTGCGTGGACTGCCTCCAAGTGAGTCGCCTACCCTGGCAAACTCTATTGACACCGAGCTCTGAGGTCAGTACCTCAGCCTCACAAGTGGCTTATAGGACAGATTTTCACAAATGATTGATGTTGCAAGAAACTCGCCTGCATGCACGTAAAAAGGATTAACTTACTTGGTGTTGCAGCATATATCCTGATCTTCAACTTTCCCATCAGAAACCACATGCAACCGGGAGCCTTAAGTCCTGCAATATTCAATCGTTATTAGTGACCTGCCTGCACCTCAGAAATTCCTATATCCAAGGGGGTGAGTATCCCCTAGTACAACTGTGCAGACACAGACACTAGCTTCTAGACTGACAAGAGATGCTGGTACATACTGGGCATGCACTGCCAGCTGCACACAGGGCCCACAGATCAACTCACGATTTTCCCCAGACACTGGCCAGAAATCCTACAGAAAAGGGTGGAGGTCTTGTCTTACTGTATGGGCCCGACGGAGGAGGTCATCTATGGTACATCGAGGTGCCTCTACCAGATTTCCCCAGGTCTCAAATGTGAAGACACGTGGGGGGCGCCGTCTGCTGATCTCGGCACATGTTGTCCAGTTGGTGTCTGTCTACAGAAAAACGAGCTGTCTTCCAGACCCTCGTCTCTTCGTTCAAACTAGGGCTGCCAGTTCTCCCTAGCTAACTTAACCTAGTGTTTGCCTACATTATTGGCCTATTACTACCTATGTTAAGGTCTTAGGTCTACATTATTATTATCTACAGTTGCCTCAATGATCCTAAAATTAGTGTACTACCAGTAAAACTACCTATTCCTTCCCTGAAGGGTAAATCTATAAATTAAATAAGTGCCTACCATCCACGCCAACTCGGGGAGAGAAATGTGTTTATGTTCGGGGTTGGGTGTAAGGGCCCTCGAATGGTGTGTTTTTGTTTTTGGGTGGGTTTAAGGGCCATCGAACTCAGCCGTTCCATAACGGCTATGCTGGGACCCCTTCGTATGCCATATCTGTCCTGTAGAACTTTAGGGACCAAATAAATTTCCACATCAACAATCCTATCACTGATACTACAAATACCAAGCTCCTTCCTCATATTAAGAACCTTTGTAGATTTGGAACACCCAAGAATAATTCTGAAAGCTTCATTTTGCATTAACTCCAAGGGTCAGAGAGAACTTTCTCTAGCTAATATCAACATGGGAGCAGCATAATTAATTAAGGACCTAACATAGGCTATATACATCATTCTCACGATTCTCATATTAGCACCATAGTTAAGGTTGTAGCCAGCAACAGCTTTGCATTTCTTATTTAGTTGTGGTATAGTGGATTTGTTAAATGGTACATCTACACCAAGATAGCTGTAAGTTTTCACGTAGCTAATGATTTCACCCTGCAAATAGATGGGTGGGGGATGTCGTTTGCTTGTTAATATCTTTGTTTTAGAGGAAGATATTATGAGGCCTAGTCGATTACAAATTGCTTGAACTTCATTAAGAATGGTGCTCATCTTCTTATGCCCTGTTGTGTGGATCATGATGTCATCAGCATAGCTTATAGCTATATGTTTAGGTGAGGCAGGTTGAGCAGAAAAGTTGATGTTACTCTTAACAAGTGCCCGGTGAGAATTCGTGGCAACATCACCACAGGGGAGCACTATGAACTGCTTAGAAGGTTGTTCCATGGGCGGTTTGTCGAGGATAACTTGTGCCTTGAGTCTGCAGTCTCGGATTAAGACGGAAACTGAAGACGTGTAAAGGCTTGTGTTATGTAAATACATTTTTCTTCAAGAAAAGGGCTGGAGATGCGATGAGCTCTCAAGAAGAAGTCAATGAGGACTCCTCTTTTAGTACAGGTGTGAACAGAAGTGTATAAGATCGCCCTTGTTGGTGTTTTCTATACACTGCACAGGAGGACGTCGAGGACAGGAAATTTACCATTCTTTTCGAATTCAAGTGTAAATTTTATTGATGGTTCGGCTGCATTGATCTTATTGAGGAGGGCCTGGATATTGAGACGTCTCGGATAGAAACACAATATATCATCAACGTATCTTAGCTAGGTAACGGTGTTGGGAATGAGGGTGCTGAATTTCTGTCTCTAGGCTTTTCCATGAAGAGGTTGGCAAGCACAGCACTGAGCGGGCTGCCCGTTGCTATCCCAAAGCACTGTTTGTAACAGTTATCCTGATACTTGAAGAAGCTGAAATTAACACAAAGATCCACTAGACTGATGAAATCTAGAAGAGGTAAAGGGAGATCGTGGTTTTCAGTGAGCCTCTGCCACAGAATGTTTATTGCAGCATCAGTAGAAACGTTGGTAAAGAGGGCTGTGACGAAGGAAGCCATGCTTTTGTTTTTAACATTCAAGTTGGAAATCCGAGAGAGAAGGTCGCCTGAGTGTTTGAGGTGGGCTTGAATGATGGTGCCCAGAAGCGCTGAAAGGTATTTGGCAAAGTGGCCGGCTAATATGTGTGGTGCACTCCCTATGACCGAAGTGATGGGACGTAGTGGGATGCCAGGCTTATGTGTCTTAGGAATGCCATTTGTTCCCCATAAGTAAATTGGGTACCTGGGTGTTAGTGGACTGGTGTGGGTCACATCCTGGGACAAAACTGACCTAATTTGCACGAAATGCTTTGCAGATGTAATATATACAGACTTTGCAAAAGCCTTCGACTAGTGTGACCATGGCATAATAACGCACAAAATGCGTGCTAAAGGAATAACAGGAAAAGTTGGTCGATGGATCTATAATTTCCTCACTAACAGAACACATAGAGTAGTAGCCAACAGAGTAAAGTCCGAGGCAGCTACGGTGAAAAGCTCTGTTCCACAAGGCACAGTACTCGCTCCCATCTTGTTCCTCATCCTCATATCTGACATAGACAAGGATGTCAGCCACAGCACCGTGTCTTCCTTTGCAGATGACACCCGAATCTGCATGACAGTGTCTTCCATTGCAGATACTGCAAGGCTCCAGGCGGATATCAACCAAATCTTTCAGTGGGCTGCAGAAAACAATATGAAGTTCAACGATGAGAAATTTCAATTGCTCAGATATGGTAAACACGAGGAAATTAAATCTTCATCAGAGCTCAAAACAAATTCCGGCCACAAAATAGAGCGAGAAAACAACGTCAAAAACCTGGGAGTGATCATGTCGGAGGATTTCACCTTCAAGGACCATAACATTGTATCAATCACATCTGCTAGAAAAATGATGGGATGGATAATGAGAACCTTCAAAACTAGGGATGCCATGCCCATGATGACACTCTTCAGGTCACTTGTTTTATCTAGGCTGGAGTATTGCTGCACACTAACAGCACCTTTCAAGACAGGTGAAATTACTGACCTAGAAAATGTACAGAGAATCTTCACGGCGCGCATAACGGAGATAAAACACCTAAATTACTGGGAGCGCTTGAGGTTCCTGAACCTGTATTCCCTGGAATGCAGGCGGGAGTGATACATGATTATATACACCTGGAAAGTCCTAGAGGGACTAGTACTGAACTTGCACACGAAAATCACTCACTACGAAAGCAGAAGACTTAGCAGACGATGCAACATCCCCCCAATGAAAAGCAGGGGTGTCACTAGCACGTTAAGAGACCATATAATAAGTGTCAGGGGCCCGAGACTGTTCAACTGCCTCCCGGCATACATAAGGGGGATTACCAACAGACCCCTGGCAGTCTTCAAGCTGGCACTGGACAAGCACCTAAAGTCGGTTCCTGACCAGCCGGGCTGTGGCTCGTACGTTGGTTTGCGTGCAGCCAGCAGTAACAGCCTGGTTGATCAGGCTCTGATCCATCAGGAGGCCTGATCACAGACCGGGCCGCGGGGGCGTTGACCCCCGGAACTCTCTCCAGGTAAACTCCAGGTATAGTAGTTAGTTAAGTTTAATATGTTTATTATGCACCCCATACCCATCCTGTGGGCGGTAGTCAAAAGATTACAGAGGTACATAATTGGTCCAGGGACTGGGCCTCAAAGTTTTGATAGCTGAGCAAGTTACAGAGGTAATGAATTCACAATTTACAAAGGTAATGAACTCACAATTTACAAAGGTAATGAACTCCAGGTAGGTCTAGTCACCATCATGACAAGTTACAAAGGTATTTACAGATTACAGAGGTACACAATGGGTCCAGGGACCGGGCTCCAAAGTTTTGATGGCTGAACTAGGTACAAGGTAATGAACTCACAAGTTACAAAGGTAATGAATACTGTAAGAATGGTTACTTACGTTTATACATGGCTGCAATCATGAACAAATTTTAGAGTAATGAGCAATTCACACTTCCACACCCGGTCACAACTGTAGTGAGTTATTGGTGCAAATGTTGATTGCTGAGTCTCTCTCTCACACAGACACACACACACACACATACAAATTCATACACACACACACATAAACACACACACACACACACACACACACACACACACACACACACACACACACACACACAAAGTCATGGAGAAGATTATCAGGAGGAGAGTGGTCGAACACCTGGAACGGAACAAGATTATAAATGAAAACCA
>NC_091368.1:21329484-21371200 GCF_038502225.1 Cherax quadricarinatus
CAAGGCGAAGTTTTGGTTGTGATTTAGGAAGTAGTTTGGGGGGAAATGGAGGAATGGTAGTTTGGAATGGGGTAATATTCCATGGAGCGGAGAAGTGCCGCTGTTGCCTTACTTGACATAGATCATGTATCTGATTCATGCGGAGGTCGGTTCCAGTCTTTTCGATCCATCTGGAGGAGTGTTCACCAGTGCTGAGGAAAGTTTGGAGGGCTTCTGTGCAGGGGTTTGAATGAGCTTGCCTGAGCATATTAACCCCAATTAGGATATTTCTTTCAGTAACACGATCTCTGATGCTTGGAATATCAAGTTCTTTTTGCATATTTAAAATTTTGGCAGTACGAGGGCATCCTAGGATGATCCTCATTGCTTCGTTCTGCAGTTTTTCCAGCCCTCCAAGCTTCCAGTCAGACACAAGAGCAAGTAGTGGCGCAGCATAATCAACCAATGATCTAATATAAGCAAGATACATCATTTTCACAATTTTAACATTAGCACCATACCTGGGGTATAGTAGTATGTCACTGATGTCAGCTATGGTCTGTATACCTTGTACATGTACTTGTAGTAAATAAAGATATATTATTACATAGCAGCTTATGTGTAGATTGCCTTCTTCTTCTTCTTTTTATGACCAGAGCTTTGGTAAGATGGGTAAGGAAGAAGGATGGGTAAGGATAGAAATATTGGAAAAGGGTGGGAGGGGGGAGAGAGGTAGGATATAAAAGGTAAGTGGCCCAACCACTTTTGTGTAATTTAAAAAGTGTATGTGGATTGATAAGATATTCTTGAATGGGTATAATACTAACCCATCAGTCACATAGATATAACAGAATATAAGTACATGACTCTGAATTGGTAGTAATTATACAAGTTGCAATTGCTTTTTTTTTTTTTTTTTTTTTTTTTTTTTTTGCGATTGCACAACGGATATTTATGCGACAATGAAGGCAATAATTTTCTGGCCAGTTTATAGAATTACGTGACAATGGCTTCTTACAGGTGGTGTCCAGCCATAGTAAATAGCGTAATTTTTACATTAGATTGTTATATAAGATGTCTCCCTAATTGGGTGCGATAATTTTCTCAGTATACATAGAAGGGTTCTGGTGGTACCCAATCTTCTTCATCAGGGAGGTTGCTCAATATCATGGGTCGAGGGTAATCATCTTTATGGATAAAACGACGGACCCTCTGTGGGAGAGTCATTCTTTGAGTCCTGTTTACCTGGAGTTTACCTGGAGAGAGTTTCGGGGGTCAACGCCCTCGCGGCCCGGTCTGTGACCAGGCCTCCTGGTGAATCAGCCCCTGATCAACCAGGCTGTTGCTGCTGGCTGCACGCAAACCAACGTACGAGCCACAGCCCAGCTGATCAGGAACTGACTTTAGGTGCTTGTCCAGTGCCAGCTTGAAGACTGCCAGGGGTCTGTTGGTAATCCCCCTTATGTGTGCTGGGAGGCAGTTGAACAGTCTCGGGCCCCTGACACTTATTGTATGGTCTCTTAACGTGCTAGTGACACCCCTGCTTTTCATTGGGGGGATGGTGCATCGTCTGCCAAGTCTTTTGCTTTCGTAGTGAGTGATTTTCGTGTGCAAGTTCGGTACTAGTCCCTCTAGGATTTTCCAGGTGTATATAATCATGTATCTCTCCCTCCTGCGTTCCAGGGAATACAGGTTTAGAAACCTCAAGCGCTCCCAGTAATTGAGGTGTTTTATCTCCGTTATGCGCGCCGTGAAAGTTCTCTGTGAGGAGGAGTATTGATTATATAATCCGTGGTATTTACCACTTGTATAGGATGTTCTCTATCTGGCATGTATAGTTCTTGCATTGTATAGAGTTGTTTCTTTTTTAGGGTTTCAAGGCGTACATTTATGGCAGTAATATCTTGTTGTATGTGTAAATCTGCCATTTTAACTCTGTCTCTCCTCCTGGTATCGGTAATGAAGCGAAGAGCTCTATTCTGGACCCTTTGTAACCGTAGCATGTTGGTCTTAGTTGTTAGTGACATTGGGACACAAGGGTATTCGAGTATAGGTCTTATTATCATTTTATACAGATGTTTTTTGACATGTTGAGGGGCTTGATTGAATCGAAAGAGACTGCTAAGACCAGCTTTGGCTATGTTGATCTTTTTAGTTACATGAGATGTTGAGTGGAGCAGCCTGTCTATTTCATATCCCAAAATCTTGTTAGGGTTTCTAATGGCTACAGGTGTACCTCTGATGGAGATACCCCCTTTATCTTCAATTGTTGATGCAAAACATCCTATCGTGCTAACAAGGACCTTGTCAGGATTAGTCGTAATTCTCCATTTCTTTTCCCAATTAGATGTTCTACGAAGTTCAATATTCATTTTTTCTATGACTCTCTCATACTTGTATTTTCCTGTTACCGGAGTTGATGAGACGACATGAATGACATCATCTGCAAACTGTGTCACAATTGTATCATTAAACTCTGGTTGAGGAAGGTCATTCACATAAATGTTGAACAGAATTGGACTGAGACAAGAACCTTGTGGGACACCAGCTGTCGGTATAAAAGGCTCTGTCGACCTGCCATGAAAGGTGGGAATGATTTTTCTTTGAGTTAAGAAATTATATATTAATCTGAGAAAAGTCCAGTTATGGTCTGGTAGGTCAATGAGTTTGTATATAAGGCCATCATGCCATAAGCTATCAAAAGCTTTATGAACATTTTCTGGTGGCAATTAAGGCAAGATTGCCCTGATGTTTTAGACTTGCTACAGTATCGAAAATAACATTTATTACATGACTGGTACCTCTATGTGTTCTAAAGCCAAATTGTTTTTCAGTAAAAAAGTGATTAAACTCCATATAGTAGTTCAATCTGTTGGAAATGACTTTCTCCAGAACTTTTCCAGTGACTTCAAGTAAAGATATTGGTCTGTAGTTCCCAGGTTGGTGGATGTCTTTATTGGGCTTACCAAGAAAGATCATCCTAGCAGTCTTAAAAACCACCGGAAAATGTCCTGAGGCCAAGATGGCATTAAAGATATTTACCAAAGACTGTTTACAATTTCTGGGTAGGAACTTTATTTGTTTCATTGTTATTCCAGAAAGACCAGGGGCTCTATTTCTCATTCTTCCAATAACCTGACTCATCTCTAGTAATGTAATAGGTCTAGTAAGCGGGTGGGCATCTTCAAGAGTTGAAGTATCAATGGAAGGTAGTGGTTGTAGATCATCCAAGTTCTCATCTCTCCATTCATTTACCAACTGATAATGATTATTGTTAAATTGACGACTGTTATTGTGGGAGAGAATTTTCTCCCATACATCACCCATCAAATTAGCCTGGTCCTGTGGATCGTCAAGTTTAATTTCAACATCTTCATCATCCTCATCAGTGAAGGTATGAACTATGTAGTTAGGAGCCTTGTGCTTTGCCCCTAAAAGTTGTCGGATCTTACTCCAAAATTTTGCTGGTTCACGTTTATACTGATTAGCTTGAAGAACTAGCAATTTCCATAAGTCCCGTTTGTGATGACTAATCATTATTATTATTATTAAAGATTAGCCGGTATTCTCCCGGCCCGGGCCTTTTCCAAGTGGTGGCCCGGCCTTGGCTCCCTCTTGAGGGAGTGTCTGAGACCGAAGTCCCCCATGGGAGGAGATACAAGTACCTCCTCATCTTTGGGACCAACTGTCCCCAGGCCTAGCCACAAGCTAGGCCTCTCTGGTCTGCCATCCCCGCCCCAAGGGGGCAAATGGGAATGACAGTCTTATGAGCTAAAAGCTCGGGCTCAGGCACCTACCCTACCCTAGAAGGGTTAGGCATGGTGTCGATCGACTAATCATGTTAATTAATTCGTGCCTTAATCGGTGCAGTGTAGCTGCTGGTGGTTGTCGTGTTTGAAGATGCCTTCGACATTCTGCTTGATAATTTCTTAAAGTGTCTCTAATTTCCCTAGTAGGTTTATATTGTTGGTATATCTTTGTGGAAGCTAATTGACAAGTTGCATTAGTAGCTTCAATTATTCGATTGTGCAGGGACCTGATTGCATCATCAATTGCACTGGAAGGTAGATTTTCCAATGACACAATTTCATCCTCACCCAGAAATGCCCTGAAGGGGTCAAATCCTAGGGTGTTAAGATTGGGTTTAGGAGTTACAGGTATTCTAAATGGAGAAGTTTGTAGTTGTATTATAACAGGGATATGGTCAGATCCTACATTTCCACCAGGAGATATACGACAGTGAAAGATGTCACAGTCTCTGTTTGTCAGTACTATATCTGGTGTTCCTGGATGAGGACCAATAAACGATTTAAAGAATGGGCCTTGAAATGACAAGTTTCTAGCTGTCATGATATTAAATAGTTGTTTTCCTTTTAAGTCACCCAGTGGAATACCAGCTCCACAGTTGAAGAGGGCAGGGTGATGAGCATTAAAATCTCCCGCTAGAATTGTTGGAATATTTCTGCTTAATATCCTATGTAGAGGAATTGACTCTATATATTGTTGTCTCGGGGGAAAATATCCAGTTCTTATCACTAGTTGTCCATGAGATGTTATCATTTCTATTGCAAGAATGTTATCTTCATCAACATGAATATTTTTAAATGTATAGCCTAATTTAACTAAGATGGCTACACCACTAAAGGGTCCTCTCGATTTCTCCACAGTAGAGTAACCACGTAATTTAATATGTTGATCAACTCTTGCAGCTGTCTCGTTCAAAAGTATAACATCGGGATTGTAATTATGTAGTTCAACCTCAAGGACGTAATGGTTATTAAAGAAATGTTGAACATTAAGTTGGAAAATTGTAATCCCCATTATTTCTTGCACTTCGCTCGTGTACTGCGGTCTGAACGCCTGCAAGTAGTGTCATGTTTGGTATCCACACTATTCCTGCTGGACTCGTCAAGGGGAGGAGGGAACTTCTGCGTAGTTGCTTGTGTATTAAAAATGCCATCATCTTCACTAGAGGTGGTAATATTAACAGACTCATTAGAATCGTTAGAGTCATCATCAGAAAACTGAGGTATGATATTCCCAGTTACAGGAAGCAGAGGCTCGTGAGAGTTAATGGGAGACTGTGGAGGCTCCAAGGAAAAATTAGGTAGGCAAGGTGAGTTACCCTGGGAAAGTTCCTGTTCGACAGGATCAACTTCAATAGCGGGAGAGTAGGCACCAATTTCTGGGGCATTGTTATGTTCAGGTGTTGACTTATCGGGTTGAGGGGAGTTGACAACCTGGGTATGCGAGGTGGGCGATCCCTGGGCCGGGGATGACTTAGGCTTATTTTTAGATGTAGAGTAGGGTACATACTTCTTGTTATGAGAAGGCTGGGTCATAATAGCCTTCACATTTTCTGGGATAGTGATGGGAGCGATCCCATTAGCCATTAACAGATCATTTAAAACCTGAGAGCAGAGTTGAATGTCACCACCTGCTATGCCTTTGGCCATCATATACATTAGTTGTGCTCTCGTCATATCCCCGGCTGAGGATACCTGAGACATAGGAGATGAGACTGAACCTTGTTGTTGCATTTGTGTATGTTGTAGGTGTGGAGCTCCAAGAGGGGCAGAATTCCAAACATTGGAACCATTGGTAGAGACCTGAGGAGTCCCACTTGATCCAGGCAGAGCTGGGAAGGAAGTTTGGGACATCGTTGGCGGTGTCTGGGGAGTGGTCTTAGAAGTGGACAGTTTCTTGGCTTCAATAATTTTCTGCATTTCCTTTTTCCTATCAGGACAAATAGCAGAAACAGCATGATGTTTTCCGTTGCAGAGGACACATTTGGGTGTATTTTTATTATTACAATCTCGATAAGAATGTTGGCCAGAGCAAATGCTACAAATCTGCCCTTGAGTACTGCATTTGTTGGTGTTATGACCAAAGGCATAACATTTAAAACATTGTGTCACACTGACAAATCGTTCAAGAGAGATTTGGTCAGGTGTACATCTGGTGCCAAAACATTTGAAGCCATTTTGACACACAAGTTTGGCCTCCTCAGGTGTCTCAAGTATTAACTTTAAGGTTACCTTGTTGTTGTTAGGTTTAGAGAATTTATATGCTTCGACAGCCCTAAATTCAGAATTCTCTGTATTAAAGTCCTCAACAATTTCATTCACTGTGCTATGTCTCATGAAACTGTTAATTCTTGCAACAAACACAGTCCTCTGAGCTTGATAGCTCTCAGGTACAACTGGGGTAACACCAAAAGTCTTCAGTTTTTCAAGAGCATCATGCTTCAGCAGTTGAAGTAACTCTTCTTCCGAAGAGAGAAGTACTGCTCCAGCGTGGGTTTGAAAAACATCCACTGGAGCAACAGTTGAGTTCGAGCAAATACATGCTAGAATTTCTTTCATCGACTTTTGATTTCCATCAACACGTAATCTTACTCTTATCCTCGCCATGATGTCTAGGAAGGAACATCTGGCAGAGGAGTTTCTTAACATAAAGGGATCTTTCCTTAGTGTTATACTAGCATCCTATTTCAGCTGACTTATGAAGGTCAGCCCCTAAGATAGCCTACCCTCGAGTGGTGAGGGGAAAAGGGCCCAAGGCAAAGATCGGCCGGATTTTAAAAAACCACACGGGCTACCGGATGGTCAAAATGCCTTGTGTTAACTCGCCAAAGCGAAGTTGCCGAAAAAGAAGAAGATAGGAAAGTCGGAAGGATAGCAATGTATGTAGTGTGTTAGTGTGTGGGCCAGTGTTGATGTTTGGGTGAGGGGAGGATGGGGAAGGAAGGGGGGATGGGGAAGAGAGGGGTGAACAAGCAAGTCACCGCCTTACCCTCTTGATGGGATGGGGCTCGAAGTGACTGCAAGCAAGTTTCCTCTCAGTTCTTGTGAAGAACTACTCAGGATAACCCAAGAAAAACCTCGAGCAACAGTGTTCAGAGTTGCTCAGCTGAATAAGTAAGTAAATTTATTCAGGTATACACAAATACAGTTACATAGAATTATCATACATAGCAGCATATGTGTAGAGAACCTGGGATAACCCAAAAAAGTCAGACAGAGTGACTTATTTCCATTGGAAACGACGACGTCTTCTCTCCACGGCGGCTGGGTTGCTTCTCTTTTCTTGTTTTGTAGATTGCCTAGGATAACCCAAACAAGCCAGTGACTTACTTCCACTGGGGCAGTTCTTTCAGTGACACGATCTCTGATGCTTGGGATATCAAATTCTTTCCGCATAACTCAGATCATAATACCACGGGTGGGGCTTGAACTCGCGGTTAGACAATCGTAAACCTCGAGGCCAGCTTGTTAGCCACTGGGCCAAGTGGCTACAATAAGATTTATCCAACTACATATATTTATATACCATGGGAAGGTTAACATAGGCAACACTGTGACCACAAATGCAAGTTTTTGCAGACGAATCTCCCGTCAACATGGCCGTGACGAACTCTAGCTCAAGTCCCCTAAAGGCAGTCATCATGACTAACACGTCGGTCTGGAGTTTTACGACTCTAACAGCGAGTTCAAGCCCCACCCGTGGTTTGGTTTCTTTCCTCATATTTAGCCTCACCTAGCATTAAGTAGGTACCTGTGTGTTAGTTACAGCCCACAGACTGGGTATGGGGTGCATAATCAATATGATAAACTAAGTGTTAATCGACTGGTGGGCGTCGCATCCTGGGGTGTGGTAGTGGACCTCAGACAAGGCTGGGTTCTGGAATGAGCTGAAGCAAAATAACTTTTAGCTTGTAAACCTGATCTGTGATAAGCAAAAACTGACTACAAAATCAGGATTTTATTTATTAATATCTGTCGAGCATTAACTTTAAGGTCTAAATAATATAATTATAAGGTAAAAATTTTTATTATTTAAAAGATAAAATAATGAGACGAAATAATATTTCCTTTTAAAATTTAATAAAATATTTAAATTAAATTTTTATTTTTTAAAAGAAATGCATTTCCTTCTTAAATTAAAAAAATGTTTACATAATAAACTTTAATTAAACATAATAAGATTATTTTGTTTTTATATATTGAGTAACCTTGAAAAAAACCTTTACACCTTGAAACAATTTAATATAATTTTTATAAACCCTAGTAAAACTAGTTTACGGGGTATAATATAAATATATTTCCTCTGTACATATATTGTGATGGACAATTAATGTTTATCTATATATTCAACCAGAAAAGAATTGCAATTATCTAATGTTTAGTCAAATATTTTTGTGACCTAAATTATGTTTGAATAAATGTTTAGCTATGAAAACGTGACTGTCCAGTCCCATCATGTACGTCTGTAATATTTTGACCACCACCCACACCGCGGGTATGGGTGTAAATAAAGATATAAAACATTGGAAGACACTTCATCTGACTTTTCTGTGTTATCATAGGTAGGTAATAGGTCTTAGTCATATGATGACCCACATTAGGAGCTTTTGGTCATCTGACCGAGACCTTCCGCTGGCTTCCACCCCCTTTAAAAATTATGGTCATAGATATAACCATTTACATACTACCATCCTTGGTAATTAACACATATGTTACTATGTATGATAATTGTACTCGGCTAAATTTGTGTAATTATACTTATGTGTACCTAAGTAAACTTTTCTTACTTAACCTTAGTTACACATGAAATTAACATGGGTTTAGAACAGGTCGCTCCTGTCTGTCTCAACTATTGGATCACTACGACAAGGTCCTAGATGCACTAGAAGACAAAAAGAATGCAGATGTAATATATACAGACTTTGCAAAAGCCTTCGACAAGTGTGACCATGGCGTAATAGCGCACAAAATGCGTGCTAAAGGAATAACAGGAAAAGTTAATAGATGGATCTATAATTTCCTCACAAACAGAACACAGTAGTAGTCAAGAGAGTAAAGTCTGAGGCTGTTACGGTGAAAAGCTCTGTTCCACAAGGCACAGGATGGGTATGGGGTGCATAATAAACTAACTAACCACAAGGCACAGTACTCGTTCCCATCTTGTTCCTCATCCTCATATCTGACATAGACAAGGATGTCAGCCACAGCACCGTGTCTTCCTTTGCAGATGACACCCGAATCTGCATGACAGTGTCTTCCATTGCAGACACTGCAAGGCTCCAGGCGGACATCAACCAAATCTTTCAGTGGGCTGCAGAAAACAATATGAATTTCAACGATGAGAAATTTAAATTACTCAGATATGGTAAACACGAGGAAATTAAATCTTCATCAGAGTACAAAACAAATTCCGGCCACAAAATAGAGCGAGAAAACAACGTCAAAGACCTGTGAGTGATCATGTCGGAGAATCTCACCTTCAAGGACCATAACATTATATCAATCGCAGCTGCTAGAAAAATGACAGGATGGATAATGAGAACCTTCAAAATTAGGGATGCCAAGCCCATGATTACACTCTTCAGGTCGCTTGTTCTATCTAGGCTGGAATATTGCTGCACACTAACAGCACCTTTCAAGGTAGGTGAAATTGCTGACCTAGAAAATGTACAGAGAACCTTCACGGCGCGCATAACGGAGATAAAACACCTCAATTACTGGGAGTGCTTAAAGTTCCTGAACCTGTATTCCCTGGAACGCAGGCGGGAGAGATACATGATTATATACACCTGGAAAATCCTAGAGGGACTAGTACCGAACTTGCACACGAAAATCACTCACAACGAAAACAAAAGACTTGGCAGACGATGCAACATCCCCCCAATGAAAAGCAGGGGTGTCACTAGCACGTTAAGAGACCATACAATAAGTGTCAAGGGCCCGAGACTGTTCAACTGCCTCCCAGCATATATAAGGGGGATTACCAATAGACCCCTGGCTGTCTTCAAGCAGGCACTGGACAAGCACCTAAAGTCGGTACCTGACCAGCCGGGCTGTGGCTCGTACGTTGGATTGCGTGCAGCCAGCAGTGAAAGCCTGGTTGATCAGGCTCTGATCCACCAGGAGGCCTGGTCACAGACCGGGCCGCAGGGGCGTTGACCCCCGGAACTCTCTCCAGGTAAACAGCAGTGTAAGTAGTGTGTGCGTGGTTAGGCCAGTGTATTTGTTGGGGAATGGTGGGGTTAGGATGGGGTAGGATGATGTGGTGGGGTGAAGAGGGGGAAACTAGCAAGCTAGTCACCGCCTTACCCTCTAGAAGGTATGTTGCTAGAAGTGACAGCAAGTAAGTTTTCCTTTCAGCTCTGATCACACTAGAGAGGGCGGTGTTAAGTATCTTAGTGACAAGAATATTCTTCATAGTTACCAATCAGGCTTTAAGAACTCTTACTCAACCGACACTTCCATAATTAATCTGATGGATTACATGAGAACTGAAATGTCGATAGGGAGCCTCATAGGTATGGTAACCTTAGACTCGCAAAAGGCCTTCAGTACTGTCAACCACAATATACTATGTAAGAAACCTTAAGCTATCTGCATTGGTTCCATAGACTAGTTTAATTAAGTCCTATCTTAGCAATAGGAAACAAGTTGTCAAAATGAGCAAAACAGAATCAGAACCCCTACTGATAGAATGTGGAGTTCCCCCAAGACAGTATTCTGGGTGTCCGTAATGCTCTGCATACAAGGGGCTTTTGGCATATACACCCAACCATTATATTTCCTTGAACAACTATGTATCATGTCCAAATAAAAAATAAATAAATAATAAATTCTTATGCTATGTAAACAGCATGCCCATCAGTGTCAAATGCAAACTCCTACTGTATGCAGATGACAGTGCTCTGTTAGTGTCAGGTAAAGACCCACACGATATAGCTAATGTAATAACACTAGAACTGGAGTCCTGTAACAAATGGTTAGTGGACAACAAACTATCGTTACACCTCGGGAAAACTGAAGCCATTCTCTTCGGCACGAAACATAAACTGAGAAGGGTAAATAGCTTTAATGGCCGGTGTAATGGGGAACCCATCACTTCAGTTTCCTCTGTAAAATATCTGGGAATCCCTTTGACCCATGCATGTCAGGAGAATTGATAGGGAACAGTGTAGTAAAGAAAGCGAATGCCAGACTGAAGTTCCTCTACAGACAAGCACAGTGTCTACCTACTGAGACACAGTGTCTACCTACTGAGACAGTGTCTACCTACTGAGACACATTGTCTACCAACTGTGGCTCGCAGGACCCTATGTCTAGCCCTTATACAGTGTCATATGGACTACGCTTGCTCTTCATGGTACTCTGCCTTGACATAAAAACTGAAGGATAAACTGCAAATCACCCAGAACAAAATGGTAAGATTCATCCTGGGGCTGGGACCAAGAGAACATGTAGGCCAGGATGAATTACAGCAGTTGGATATGCTGAATATTGAAGACAGATTAGATTTTGCCACCGAAGTGGCTAGTTTATTGTGCACCCCATATCCATCCTGTGGACGGTAGCGTGAGAGCATGTGGATACACAAAAGGCCTAGGAAGAGGCCCCAAAGGGTTAACAGGAATACATATGGATTTATATCTACATATCTATAGTTCACTTATCTGTTACAAGCAAATTTAGGAAATTTGCTTAGTATATCTGGTATCTTATTTTCATTAATAAGATATCTTGACATGTCACATAGGTTATTATACTGTCTGTCTCTGTATTCCTCAATAAGTGGACAATTAAGCACATAGTGTTCTAGAGAGTGACCATATGCCTGATCACATAATTTACATTTAGTTTGATCATCATCTGTGTGTCTCCCAAACTGCCAGAAGTACTTGTAACCAAGCCTAAGCCTGGCCACTACAACATCAGTCAGTCTGTTCACATTGCAAGTTGCTCCATAAACATACTTATCTACGTTCATGTTATCATAGTGGGTTATAGATCTACTCAGGCTTCTAACTGCATTCCTATAACAATCATCTTCATTATTTACTTCTCTCCTAATATTATTCCTAATGCTAGACACAGTTATACCAAAGTTATATTCTACGTTCTCCTTCTGGATACTCTTCTTGGCTAACATATCAACTTTATCATGAAGGAGTAATCCAATGTGTGATGGGATCCATAGCAATTGTACATTAATTCCTTTGTCCCTAATTTTTGAGTATCTATACCTGGCTTCCCCAATGAGCATGTTGTTGGAGTCATTATATGAGCCAAGAGCCTTCAATGATGACATAGAATCAGTAATGATGATAGAGTCAAGCTCAGTGTCATAGGTTAGCTTTAGCGCCATTAGGATTGCAAACAATTCAGTTTGCAGTGTAGACGCCCAGTTGTTAATTCTTATGCCTAACTCAACAAATTTATTATCGTTCTTAACTAGGGAGGTGGCAACAAGAGAAGATGCAGCCCTGCCAGAAGACTCCTGTTTAGATCCATCAGTGTATATAACTTGTGATAACTTATTACTACCAGCTAGGCGAAAAATTTCTTCTTGAGCAGTTGCTCTAACAAGTGATTTAAGGAAGGGATTACTAGCAATGAGCTTCTTGGGAGGGACTTGTAGGTATGTGATATTAAATGAACACATCTTCCATGGAGGGGTGAAATGCTCTTGTTGCCTACAGTGATACAGTTCATGCAGGTTATAAAACTTAATGCAATTGCACGTTTTCACAATCCATTTAGATCTGTGTGTATTTACCTCTAGACACTTGGTAAGATTCACTGTGACAGTGTCTGGTTCGTTTCTCAACATTCTAATACCGAGTACAGTGTTAATTTCAACAATCCTATCACTGATACTAGAAATACCAAGCTCCTTCCTCATGTTAAGAACTTTTGTAGATCTGGGACAGCCAAGAATAGTCCTGAGAGCTTCATTTTGCATTAACTCCAAGGGTCGGAGGGAACTTTCTCTAGCTAATATCAACATGGGAGCAGCATAATCAATTAAGGACCTAACATAGGCTATGTACATCATTCTCACGATTCTCACATTAGCACCATAATTGGGATTGTAGCCAGCAACAGCTTTGAGAGCATTTAGCCTAGCTTTACATTTCTTGTTTAGTTGTGGTATAGTGGATTTGTTAAAGGGTACATCTACACCAAGATATCTGTAAGTTTTAACGTAGCTAATGATTTCACCCTGCAAATAGATGGGTGGGGGATGTCGTTTGCTTGTTAATATCTTTGTTTTAGAGGAAGATATTATGAGGCCTAGTCGATTACAAATTGCTTGAACTTCATTAAGAATGGTATTCATCTTCTTATGCCCTGTTGTATGGATCATGATATCATCAGCATAGCTTATAGCTATATGTTTAGGTGAGGCAGGTAGAGCATTTAGGAGAGCATTAATCAGAATATTAAATAGCATGGGACTAAGAACTCCTCCCTGCGGTGTACCTAAAGACATTTCTTTAGAATCACTTCTGAAGCCTTGGTAAAGGACAGAGGATACTCTATTTGACAGGTATCCTATTATCCAGCAGAGTAAGCTACCACCAATATTCATTTTGGCTAGTTCATGTAGTATAACGGTTCTGTTTGCAATATCAAATGCAGATTTTCGATCAAGAAAAGTGGTAAAACTAGTAGAGGTGTGTGCAGTGAGAAAGGTGGAAATACAGTTCTGCACACTTTTACCTTTCATGAACCCATAGAGGTAGGGGGAAAGTTGATGTCTGATTCTGTAGTACAATCTGTTAAGCATCATTCTTTCAAAAGTTTTGCAAAGACAACTAGTTAAGGAGATCGGCCTCAATGTATCAGGCTGTTGGGGCTTAGGGATAGGCACAATGAGACTATTGGTCCAGGAAGTAGGAAGAACGCCCTCAATGTAACTGAGATTATACAGTGCCAACAAAGGGTTATCAGGCACGTGCCTTAGAGTTCTGAGAATATCATAGGTTATACCATCCTCTCCAGGAGCAGTTGATCGACCTTTGGTTAATGCATTATCTAATTCATACTCGGTAAAGAGGCAATCACTCTCATCAATATTTTGGCTCATAAAATTAATCAGTTTCAACATTTCTTCAGAAGTACTCTCTAAATTTTTTCTAATATGAGATGGAAGGCTTTCATGCCTGGATGTTTTGGACCAGTCATTTATAAGGTCATTTGCTTTTTCAAGAGGAAAGGGATGAGCAACATTGCCAGTCTTTTTCCTGGTTATTTTATTTATACCTTTCCAAGCCAAACTCAAAGGGGTGGACCTATTTAATCCACTAACAAACTGTTCCCATTCCTGTTGCCTAAGTTCTTCCTTTCTATTCCTTGCATTTGTTAGTGCAGCTTGGAACGTTCTGAGCAGGTCTGGGGTTCTACATTCACGGTATGCTTTACCAATCCTCCTAGCTGCATGTGTTAGATTGCGCAGCTGTGGATCATTATAGTATTTACATTGGTTTTTATTGTTATTTATAGTGGAGGGTCTTTGTTTCCTATTCCTGCCCACTTGATCTGTGAGAACACTCTCAATAGTGATAATTAAATCATCATTAAATTTTTGTGTGCCAGTGGGCTCGTAATTCTTATACCATTGATCCAAGTGGTTAATAAAGTTGTCTCTGTGTTCTGGTTTGAGAATAAGTTTCCTCCTTCTGTATTTAGCTCCTTGATTGCTGGAGATGTGATCAAGATTGACAGTTGTTAGTCTTGGGAAGTGATCAGATAGAAGATCATCAACTATGACAGAGTCATGCATCGTATATGATGTATTAAATCCAAGACACAGATCTAGTATGTTGTGATAGAAACACAGGCCTTATCTCTAGGCTTTATTGAACATAGAATCTTCATAGTACTTCTGCAACAACAAAATATAATGACTAGTACATCTAATAATGGCTTCTACAGGGATGGTGATGTCTTGCATATGTCAAGAGAAAAGTTATAACTACAGGCCACATATTTAAACTCACCATGTAATCTGCATCACTAATATAGGGATAGTAGAAGAGAAGAGAATCACACACCATGTGTTGGCGCCCATGACACACCAAACTGTTGTTGTTGTGAAGGGCCCCGAGAGGTGGTGCAGTATTATCCTGCTGCTGCTCCCCACAGGAGCAGTATCACTACAATCTCCCCCTTCTAAAATATCAGAGACAGTAATCTCCCAAACTGTTAGGTGGGCGACGTACACGTCCCGACCTTCGTAGCCCTTGAGCCTCTTCACCAGGTTCAATATTTTCCAGCGGGGTTTGACTAACTGCTGGAGCAGAATCCTCTATTTCCGTAGGGGTAGTCTCAAGGGGCTTTCCAGGAGAAAACGAAGCATCTTTCACATCTATTGGTGTATCTTGAGATTCCACACTAATGGGGATTTCAACTGGGGCTAAATGTCTTGTAGATACTGTGGTCTCTTCACCATTTTGGTAGCGAATGTGGGCGTAATGTGGATTAGCTTGCAGGAGCTCTACCTCTTCCACTAAAGGATCCGTCTTGTTCATCCTACGGTGACTCTTCAGGAGAACGGGTCCAGGATGACATAACCAAGTGGGCACGGAGGCTCCCGTAGAAGAACGACGTGAATAGTTGAGGAGTCTTTCATGAGGGGTTGCATTAGTAGCTGTGCACAGCAATGATCTAATAGAGTGAAGAGCATCAGGTAGGACAGTTTGCCAGTGTTGAACAGGTAGATTGTGCGACTTCAATGTCATTGTAACTGCCTTCCATATAGTACCATTGAACCGTTCCACTTGACCATTGCCTTGAGGGTTGTAGCTTGTTGTTCTGCTGCAGGCAATACCTTTGCTAGACAAAAACTCCTGAAGTTCGTTACTCATGAACGAGGATCCCCTGTCTGAATGGATATAAGCTGGCATACCAAAAATAGAGAACAACTGTGAAAGACAACTAATAACAGTAGAAGCAGTCATATTTGCACAGGGGAATACAAAGGGAAACCTTGAATATTCATCTACTATGTTAAGGAAATACCTATTCTGATTTGTGCTTGGTAGAGGTCCTTTGAAATCTATATTCAGTCTCTCGAAAGGCTTGGTGGATTTTATGAGATGAGTCTTCTCTGGCTGATGAAAGTTTGGCTTGCACTCTGCACATACTCTGCATGCTCTGATCACTTGTCGCACATCTTCCACTGAGTAGGGCATGTTCTTTGATTTGACAAAATGGTACAGGCGTGTAACTCCTGGGTGACACAAAGCCTTGTGGAGCACTGAGAGTGATTGTAAATCATGACATGCTGCTCCACAGTGGGACCTAGAGAATGCATCAGGTGAGATGTTCTCTTGACCCGGTCGGTACAGAATATCAAAGTCATAACACGATAGTTCCATCCTCCAGCGTAATATCTTGTCATTCTTTATCCTACTTTTGTGCTTCTTGTTGAACATGTACATCACGGACCGTTGGTCAGTCCTTATGGTGAAATGTCTACCAGTTAAATAATGCCTCCAGTGGCGAACTGCTTCTATGATGGCCTGGGCTTCCTTTTCTACAGCAGCGTAACATTTCTCTGATCCTTGAAAAGTTCTCGAAAAGAAGGCTACTGGTCGTCCTGCCTGAGACAAGACTGCAGCAATGGCAATGTTAGATGCATCCGTTTCCACTTCGAATGGTAGGGATTCATCAATGGCTTGAACTACTGAGTTTTCAATGTCTTGTTTGAGAGTATGGAAAGCGGCTTCTGCTTCCTTTGTCACAGGAAATGTGGTAGCACTCAATGGGCGGACTTTACTTGAATAGTTGTAGATCCATTGTGAGTAATAAGCAAAAAGACCAAGAGTTCTTCGGAGTGACTTTTTGTCTTGAGGCATTGGAAGTTCCCGTAGAGGTCGTAGTCGTTCAGGGTCTGGGAATATTGAACCTCCTTCCACTACATAACCAAGGATGCTAAGCCTTTTAGTTGAAAAAGTGCACTTTTCCTCATTGTAACTGATATTTTTCTTCTTGGCGGCTTCCAAAAACTTATCAAGGTTTGCATCATGTTCCTCCTGGGTCTTGCCACAAATGGTAACATTATCTAAATACGCGTAAGTTCCCATGAGTTGCTCTTCCTGAATGAGTGAATCCATAATTCGTTGGAAGCAGGCTACCCCATTGGTGACTCCAAAAGGGACTCTAGTAAACTGATACAGGCCATCACTAGCCTGAAATGCTGTGTATGGTTTATCTTCATTCCTTATAGGGACTTGATGATAGGCACTCTGTAGATCAATTGTGCTAAACACATCGTACTGAGCAATTTTGTTCACTGTATCATCAATTCGAGGTAGAGGGTACCCATCAAGAAGTGTAAATTTGTTGATTGTCTCAGAGTAATCGATAGCCAGTCTCCGTTTCCTATAATCATCTTTAACAACAACAACCTGTGCACGCCAAGGGGAATTACTCGGTTCTATAATACCCTCCTTCAGCAGCCTCTGAGTTTCTTTCTCAATGAACATCCGATCCTCATAAGAATAGCGGCGTGACTTAGCTGATATAGGATGGCAATCCGCGGTAAGATTTGCAAACAGCTTTGGTGGGTCTACCCTTAAAGTGCTAAGTCCACAGACAACAAGAGGAGGCAGTTCACCTCCATATGTTAAGGTGACACTACCATGCAGCTTCTGAAAGTCCTGACCAAGGATAACATCAGAGCACAGTTGTGGCAGAATAGCTAAATGTACATCTTGATAATCTTTTCCATTAACTCTGAGATTTACCTTACAAAACCCTAAGGTCTGAATAGAGAGAGATGTTGATGCCATGGAAACGGTACCTGATGAGTGATGTACAGTCAAGGAGTGGCGTTTAACTAAGTCAAGATTGATGAAACTCTCTGAGCTGCCACTATCAATAAGACCATCTACTTCTGTTCCTTTGATGAATACTTTCACAACTGCCTTTGACAGTGAATTTGGAGTAGCCGCAGAAGTCACTGTTGCTAGTGTCGCATGATCACTGGAATGTGTGGAGGCACTAGCTCTTGTTGATGCATTAGCACGACATACTTTAGCAAAGTGACCTTTCTTGTGGCATTTACGGCACATTGCTTCACGAGCAGGACACTTTGGACGTGGATGTCTTGAAAAACCACAAAAGAAACACACCGTACCTGCTGCTGCTGTCACTGAGACAGGTTCCACAGTAACTTCATTGTAAGAGTCTTGGTCAGGAATTGCAGCACTTACCACTCGAGAAGGCTGAGTGGTACTGTATACTTCAGAATTCTTCTGGGCTGAATCTAGAGCTCTTGCCTGGTCAAAGGCAGCGGCTAAGTCGAGAGTTTTATTCTCCAATAAACGCTGCCTTATTATTGGTGATTGCAGGCCACTGATAAAAGCATCCCTGATGGACTCTTCACAATACTGAGCAGCTGTCACTGCTTGGAAGTGACAGTCCTTACCTAAAATTTTCAGTGCTTGAAGGTATTCCTCTAAGGACTCATCAATCTGCTGGCGGCGAGTTGCAAGGCGATAGCGTGCAAAGATTTCATTTGTAGGTTTAATATACTGAGACTTGAGGGTTTTGATAGCATCTTCGTAGGTATTACACTCAGAAATAGCCTCATATATCTTAGGTGACACAAAATTGATGAGTAGACTTAGTTTATCTAGATCTGTTTTAGGAAGGGCTCCCAAGAAGTTTTCGAAAGTCTTAAACCAGTGTTTCCATTCCTGAGCAGCCGTTGATAAGCTGGGGTCACAGTCTAGCCTCTCAGGTTTCAGTAAACGCTCCATGTTGTGATGTAGTGTAGCTCAGGATCACCACCAGGTAGCCCAGGATTCTATGTTCAATAAATTGTTGTGATAGAAACACAGGCCTTATCTCTAGGCTTTATTGAACATAGAATCTTCATAGTACTTCTGCAACAACAAAATATAATGACTAGTACATCTAATAATGGCTTCTACAGGGATGGTGATGTCTTGCATATGTCAAGAGAAAAGTTATAACTACAGGCCACATATTTAAACTCACCATGTAATCTGCATCACTAATATAGGGATAGTAGAAGAGAAGAGAATCACACACCATGTGTTGGCGCCCATGACACACCAAACTGTTGTTGTTGTGAAGGGCCCCGAGAGGTGGTGCAGTATTATCCTGCTGCTGCTCCCCACAGGAGCAGTATCACTACACCACCATATATGTGAGTAGGCTCAGTAGTGCCCACAATTCGAACATTATCATGCTCATTCAGCAATCTCACTAGTTTAGTTCCATTGGTGTTTGTAATAGACCCACCAATATTCTTATGTCTGGCATTAAAATCTCCAAGAATGATGGTAGGTTCACTATTGATGCGATCTGGTAAAGCATCAGGTCGAAGCTGGTTCGCTGGGGCATAGAGATTAAAAATGTTTATGGAAAAAGACAGAGTAAAACAATTGAAGCTAAATCATGTTTATAAAATTGCGCACGAACAGTGTCCAGAATATCTTGCTGCCAATTTTGTCAAGTTTAGGAACCAAAGCAATCATAGTACTAGCGGGAGAGAGCACAACTTCGTAGTACCCACAGTCAGTGGCCAGGCTTCAAACACCTTTCATTGTACAACAATAAAGGAATGGAACAGATTGCCTGCACATGCCAAAGCCAGTCATAGCATGAACCAGTTCAAGAAGACTGCCAAAAGGTACCTAATGAATGTAGCGACAGAAAGGGAGAAGAATGAATTTTTATTTATTTAGCTAACACTCATGTAAATGTAAATAACTCTTTTTACCTTATTCCTAGTATATATCCTTATAGTATAGTGATAAGATATTATAGCCTTTATAGTATAATAATAAGGTATTAAAAGGACCCCAATGGAAATAAGTCACTCTGTCTGACTTTTTTGGGTTATCCCAGGTTATCTACACATATGCTGCTATGTATGATAACCTATGTAACTGTATTTGTGTATACCTGAATAAACTTACACTCAGGATAACCCATAAAATGTAACTTTGAGTCTTAGTGCTCGGAGTGACAACACAGACGTCCTCTCGCAACTCCGTTCTCTTGCAGAATCTGTAATCTGGGAATATGTGAGGCAGGAGCGACCTGCTCTAAACCCATACTGCCCTGGGTTGTGCAACTGATGGGTATCTAAGTGGGTGGGGATCTTGCTTCTTAGAACCCCGGCACGGCGGAAAGATTGAGCATATTTCCTTAGTAGGTATGTTTATTTAGGCAGAGGTACACATATGTACAGTTATCATAGATAGAGTAAATTGTCCAGGATAAACCAAAAAAAATAAACAAAGTGACTTTCCACAGTTGACTTGTAATATCTTATTATTTAAACCTTAAAGCAGCTAAGTAACTCAACTGTGTGAAAATCAGTTACAATAAAATGAGATACAGTAAGAATAAATCAAAAGGAGTTATTTACTTAAACATTAAAGAGAGGATCAGTTTACAATAATGGATACACGAATGTTAGGTATACAACAAATCACTCTCCTTCCTTTCATAAGACAACTTTTAGCTCTCTTCCTGAATTGACTCATGCTAGGACAGACTTTGACATGTGTAGGCAACCTGTCCATTTTCTCATTGCTGTAAAAAATACGGTGTTTGAAGCTTGACAACCTACTGTAGATACTACAAAATTATGTACACTTCTAGTACCATACTTGTTTTGGTTCCCAGCCTTGACAAACTTGGCAGTAAAATATTCTGTACTCTGCTCGTGGGCAATTTTATGAACGTGATTTAACTTCAGCTGTTTTGCTCTGTCTTCAACATTAAACATATGCAGTTGTTGTAATTCATCCTGGCCTACATACTCTCTTGGACCCAGGTCAAGGATAAATCTCACTATTTTGTTCTGAGTGACTTGTAGTTTGTCTTTCATATTTTTTGTTAAAGCAGAATACCATGAAGAGCGGTAATAATCTGTATGGAATTATATAATAACTAAAAAGGCATCCTGCGAGCCTCAGTAGACACAGTGTTTGTTTACTTGGAAGATGTTTGGGGGGGTCAACGCTGCTTTTTGCACTACTTTGGTCAATGTTGCTTTTTGCACTACTTTGGTCAATGTTGCTTTTTTTTTCTTCGTTGGCCAAATTGCTTTTTTTTTACTACACTGTTCCCTATAAACTCTCCTGACATGCTTAGGTCAAAGAGGATTCCCAAATATTTCACTGAATATACTAAAGAAATGGATAAATTGTCATTTTTGTGGAAATTGGTGTCACGCCCCTTGTGCAGATATCGAAGAACTATCTACAAGCAGTATTAAAACAGGGAAGTGTTTTTGGGTATGCCCAAATGAGATAAATCTGTGGACTAAAATTACAAGGGTATTAAAAGAGGATAACATCAAAGCTGCTTTCATAGAAAACCTGGAAGCTTCCTACAACAGATGGGAACATAAAAAGTCTGGGCTGAATGGTACTGCCCTTGATACTGGCCATGTAGTCAGAAACTGTAAGGCTGGAGGTGATGTCCTGGTAGTCAGTAAATGTGGGGCTGATAGTGCTGTCCTGGGAGACAGTAATGGTGAAGCTGGAGGTGCTGTCCTGGGAGACAGTAATGGTGAAGCTGGAGGTGCTATCCTGGAAGACAGTAATGGTGAAGCTGGAGGTGCTGTCCTGGGAGACAGTAATGGTGAAGCTGGAGGTGCTGTCCTGGGAGACAGTAATGGTGAAGCTGGAGGTGCTGTCCTGGGAGACAGTAATGGTGAAGCTGGAGGTGCTGTCCTGGGAGACAGTAATGGTGAAGCGGGAGGTGCTGTCCTGGGAGACAGTAATGGTGAAGCTGGAGATTTTGTCCAGGTAGTCGGGAATTATACGCAGGAAGGAATACATATAAATGACCTCATAGGGGACAGGAGCCGTAGTAGGGAAACAAGTGTAGTCAAAGATAAGATAAAATCAATATTGCAAACTAGAAATACCACAGGAAATAGCAAACAAGAGGACTCCACTAGCAATAGTGAGGATATATTACCAAAAACAACTGGTGGGAGCTCCATTGTTGGTGCTAGGGAGGATAGGAATAAGACAGGGAAACATGCACTAACAGGGAATATAGTCACAGAAACCCAAGGCAAACGGAAACCAAGCCTGTGCACATACTATGCACTTGGTATCTGCAAGCATGGGAAATCTGGAAAAACAGACGGGACGTGCAACTATGACCACCCTAGAAAATGCCATGCCCATATGACAACAGGAAAATGCAAACTCCCTGAATTGTGTACCTCTTCAGTACAGGAAAGACTGTGCTATAACTTAAATTGCCAGGCACACCATCTAAAGGGTACAAAAAGATACAAAACATCCAGGCCATGGGAAAACCTGGGTAGCCACAGCCACTCAAGAGGGAGAGGTTTTTTAGTGCCAGGAAGGAAAAAAAACTGGCAGGAAATGGCAGAAATCGTACACCAAATCCAGTCATTCCTGGAGTGGAACCACAGTCGATGGCCTCCACTCCAAACCAACGGATACAGATACTAATGCCGGAAAAAAAATCCCCCCTCAGTACAAACAATACCACCAGTCCGATGACATTCTTCTTTGTAAATATACAGGGTCTAAAGCCAGCAACAAACAACAAAATACCTTTCATCCGAAAACTGCTTGCAGAGGCAAAGGCAATGTTCGCGGCTTTCACTGAGACCCACATAAAGGATCACTTGGACGACGAAATATGGATCCCAGGTTACAACCTATACAGATGTGACAGAGTGAACAGGCAAAAAGGGGAAGGGGGTTGGCCTGTACATTGCAGAGTCACTTGTTTGCACAGAACTGCTTAATGACTCAAATGATGTAGTGGAAGTTTTAGCAGTAAAAGTCGAGAACCAAAACCTAGTCATTGTGGTAGTCTACAAGCCTCCAGATGCAACATCCCAGCAATTCCAGGAACAGCTGTTAAAAATTGACCACTGTCTGGAAAATCTTCAAACGGAAACCAAGCCTGTGCACATACTATGCACTTGGTATCTGCAGACATTTGAAATCTGGAAAAACAGATGGGACGTGCAACTATGACCACCCTAGAAAATGCCATGCCCATATGACAACAGGAAAATGCAAACTCCCTTCCTGTGAGCTTTTTCACCCTGAAATGTGTACCTTTTCAGTACAGGAAAGGCTGTGCTATAACTTAAATTGCCAGGCACACCATCTAAAGGGTACAAAAAGATACAAAACATCCAGGCCATGGGAAAACCTGGGTAGCCACAGCCACTCAAGAGGGAGAGGTTTTTTAGTGCCAGGAAGGAAAAAAAAACTGGCAGGAAATGGAAGAAATCGTACACCAAATCCAGTCATTCCTGGAGTGGAACCACAGTTGATGGCCTCCACTCCAAACCAACAGATACAGATACTAATGCCAGAAAAAAAATCCCCCCCCAGTACCAACAATACCACCAATCCGATGACATTCTTCTTTGCAAATATACAGGGTCTGAAGCCAGCAACAAACAACAAAATACCTTTCATCCGTGGACTGCTTTCAGAGGCAAAGGCAATGTTCACGGCTTTCACTGAGACCCACATAAAGGATTACTTGGACAACGAAATATGGATCCCAGGTGACAACCTATACAGATGTGACAGAGTGAACAGGCAAAAAGGGGGGTTGGCCTGTACATTGCAGAGTCACTTGTTTGCACAGAACTGCTAAATGCCTCAAATGATGTAGTGGAAGTTTTAGCAGTAAAGGTCGAGAACCAAAACCTAGTCATTGTGGTAGTCTACAAGCCTCCGGATGCAACATCCCAGCAATTCCAGGAACAGCTGTTAAAAATTGACCACTGTCTGGAAAATCTTCCAGCTCTGCACCCAACATCTTGCTCCTGGGGGATTTCAACTTAAGGCACCTAAAATGGAGGAATATAGCAAATAATATTGTTGCAGTAATAGCACCAGGAGGCAGCGCTGATGAAAACTCACACTCACACGAGCTTTTAAATCTCTGCACAAAATTCAATTTAAACCAGCAAATAATAGAGCCTACTAGACTGGAGAATACACTAGACCTCACCTTCACTAACAATGATGATCTGATAAGAAATGTCACCATATCAAAAACAATATACTCAGATCACAACATAATTGAGGTTCAGACATGTATGCATGGAGCCCCAGACCGACATAATGAGACTAGTCACGGGGGAGCATTCACCAAATTCAACTTCAATAACAAAAAACATAAAGTGGGACCAAGTAAACCAAGTCCTAACCGATATAAGCTGGGAAGATATACTAAGCAACACAGACCCCAACTTATGCCTAGAACAGATTAACTCGGTGGCAGTCGATGTATGCACAAGGCTTATTCCTCTAAGAAAAAGGAGGAGTAGATGTAAAATAGAAAGAGACAGGCGCTCCCTTTACAGGCGACGGAAAAGATTAACAGAGCGGCTGAAAGAGGTCAATATATCTGAAATGCGTAGGGAGACACTGGTCAGAGAAATAGCAAGCATCGAACTTAAGCTAAAAGAATCCTTTAGGAGTCAGGAATCGCGGGAAGAACTAAAAGCCATAAATGAAATCGAAAGAAACCCAAAGTATTTCTTCTATGCCAAATCAAAATCGAGAACAACGTCCAGTATTGGGCCCCTACTTAAACAAGATGGGTCCTACACAGATGACAGCAAGGAAATGAGTGAGCTACTCAAGTACCAATATGACTCAGTTTTTAGCAAGCCGCTAACCAGACTGAGAGTCGAAGATCAAAATGAATTTTTTTATGAGAGAGCCACAAAATTTGATTAACACAAGCCTATCCGATGTTATCCTGACGCCAAATGACTTCGAACAGGCGATAAATGACATGCCCATGCACTCTGCCCCAGGGCCAGACTCATGGAACTCTGTGTTCATCAAGAACTGCAAGAAGCCCCTATCACGAGCCTTTTCCATCCTATGGAGAGGGAGCATGGACACGGGGGTAGTCCCACAGTTACTAAAAACAACAGACATAGCCCCACTCCACAAAGGGGGCAGTAAAGCAACAGCAAAGAACTACAGACCAATAGCACTAACATCCCATATCATAAACTTTGAAAGGGTGCTAAGAAGCAAGATCACCACCCATCTAGAAACCCATCAGTTACACAACCCAGGGCAACATGGGTTTAGAACAGGTCACTCCTGTCTGTCTCAACTATTGGATCACTACGACAAGGTCCTAAATGCACTAGAAGACAAAAAGAATGCAGATGTAATATATACAGACTTTGCAAAAGCCTTCGACAAGTGTGACCATGGCGTAATAGCGCACAAAATGCGTGCTAAAGGAATAACAGGAAAAGTCGGTCGATGGATCTATAATTTCCTCACTAACAGAACACAGAGAGTAGTCTTCAACAGAGTAAAGTCCGAGGCAGCTACGGTGAAAAGCTCTGTTCCACAAGGCACAGTACTCGCTCCCATCTTGTTCCTCATCCTCATATCCGACATAGACAAGGATGTCAGCCACAGCACCGTGTCTTCCTTTGCAGATGACACCCGAATCTGCATGACAGTGTCTTCCATTGCAGACACTGCAAAGCTCCAGGCGGACATCAACCAAATCTTTCAGTGGGCTGCAGAAAACAATATGAAGTTCAACGATGAGAAATTTCAATTACTCAGATATGGTAAACATGAGGAAATTAAATCTTCAGAGTACAAAACAAATTCTGGCCACAAAATAGAGCGAAACACCAACGTTAAAGACCTGGCAGTCTCGGCTGAGTGGTTGAGGGGAGTAGACGTGTGCTGGGGATCTGGACCTACTAATTCACAGGCCTACCCATTTGTCCCGACTGATAAGCCATCATTAAAACTCCTACTGTTGGAAGACAGCTTCAGTGTTGTGAGAACTCTTATGTGCGAGTTGTGACTAAGGATATACCTGGTCAAACACTGGAAATAGTTTTCCTTTTTGCAAAGGCCCTCACAGGCCTCTGCTTCCCCTCCGCCTTTCATTTGACCTCAGCCTTTCGCCTCTATCAACATGGAGTGTAGAGGCGAATTTTGCTAGTCCAATGCTACTCGTGCCTCTCAAAATGCTCACAACTCATCGCTTTACCAACCTGAGGAATAACGACGAGTGTGCAGTCCTATGTGAGTTGGTAACCCAGGTGTCCACACACTGAAAATTCGTCTTTCACTCCAAGACATGTGTGCTAGAAGTTCTGCAAGTTTGGGAGTGAGTAACAATCTCTACGAGTATTGCAGTGTGTGGTAACTCTTGAGAAGTCTGCCTCAGCCTGTGACCTTGAGCGAGGCACTGCATCACCTGCCTGAGACTTTCACCCATAGTGACTTTGTGAAGAGAGGCGAATGTGCGTGCTCAGTTACCCCTGCTGTTCTCCTGTGTCCCCAGCTCTCCTCCTTTAAACTCAGCCGTTCGCCTCTATCAACGACGTGCAGTGTAGAGGTGTATTTTGCTGCCCCGCTGGTACTCGAATATGTGAGTTCCGCAAGTGCTGCAGATTTGTTGTAGCTATTTGCATGAGTGGATTACGCTGACTTAGGACATTGTGCTACCATCAGTACCTACGTAGGCTTAAAATGAGTGAGGAATGTCTGGCCTGCTGGGTGACCTTGAAAATGGCACTATAAGACCCGCATGCCACTTACACCCATACTGCGTGTGTCTAGTGAGGTGAATGTCCCTTCCTCGACTTTCCTATTCACCGGTATCCCTTAACTCGTCGCCATTATCTACATATGGGATAAGGGCGAGTTTAGCTGATCCAGGCCAAACAGCGCTCCAAGCCAGCCAGTGAAGGCCAAGGCTACATCTGTTCTGAATCCCAGAATGCCTTTGTGAACGTTCTACAGTGTTCCGGCTGTACCTTCGGTGTTGTGAGAACTAGTTCTTATGTAGTGAAAATTTGTCTGTCATTCCAAGACACGTGTGCTAGATGTGTTAAGTGCTGTGGGTATGGAGTAATTAACAAGTAGTACAGGGTTGGTAACTCTCGAGACGACTGTGGGCCCAGTGAATGACCTTGAAAATTGCACTGCGACCTGCAGGCCACTACACCCATATTGCCTGTGTCTAGCGAGGTGAATATCCTTTCCTTGTCCCTTCTCCTTCCTCGATTTGGAACTCAGCCGTTCGCCTCTATTTGCTTGTGGTCTAGAGGCGGTTTTAGCCAGACCACATGGGTGCTTGAGTGCCCGTGTCCTCTGTGCCGCACTCCGCTCATCTTGCGAGTGTCTCCTGTGTGCCTGCCTGCCTGCTGCAAGCAGGTGTCCGGGTGGTTGGCGCGGGCTTGGCGAGCACAGTCAAGCAAGCTTGAGGGTGGCACTAGAAGCTAGCCAGAACGGGCTAAGGCAGCCTGCAGTTATAGCTGTCCTAGGGCCCAGCATGTCTGTATACGTTCTGCAGTGCTGCTGGCATACCAGTGTTTCCTGTAGTGGCTTGAGAACAATTTGACGAGCATTGCAGTGCTGACATTTTGAGTGGGACATGCCAGAGGTTCACTTATAAACATAGTAAGCTTGTGGTGATTGGCTTGTACACAGTGAACATTCATCTGTCATACGTGTGCTAGAAGTGTTAAGTGCTGCTTTCCCCAACAGTTAATTGTCATTTGTAAGCCTGTATTAAGACTTTAAAAGGCTCAGAGTGTACTTCAGTGTAGTGACTCCTTGCATTTGATAAATCAGTGTAATACATGCTCTGCTCAGTGTAACTGAACTATTAAATACGGTTACATAATTAAGTTGCTTGTCCTAGTGTCATTGTTGTGTTTTCTAATACATTTTCTCGTTCAGACTGAAACTTTACTGCTAAATTCCCAGTAATATTTCAAATTGCAGTGTTCATCTGTGGTGTGAGTGTGTAACTTATGCTTTGTATTTTTACTGTGAACAAGCTTACTGCTGCATAATGTTCAGTTTCATGAATACTTTCTCTCTTGAGTAATTCGGTTACCTTTCAACTGTGTTAAGCAAGAGTCAGCCTGTTAACATCTATGTTCCTTGCCATCTCATCTAGTGGGTCTAGCGCCTAGTTAAAATTGTAATAGTAACAATTTGCAATCATTATACTTCTAGTTATACATTGTGTAAATTGTTTTAGACTGTTTGATCAACTGGATTGTAGTGTTTAACTTCTGATACACCAATTTAATGACTGCAGACACGCACTGACACATAATAAACACATTAAAACGCTGGTAACTCCAGAAGCTGGGCCTAGTGTGTGACCTTGAGAAGTTCAGTGTGTTTATTACGACCAGCGGTGTACCACTCTCACCTATATTTACATCAACAAAAGTGTATTCTAAGTGATAAAGTGTACACTTGGTGTACTTGGTAACACTTGTCATACATAGTAACGCGTGTGTAAGTGAGATTGTTTAGGTACTGGTTCATCTATCTACAGCTGCACACTTATGCTTGCATACATGTATAACATAGTAACGTGTGAGTTACCCAGGATGGACCAAGGAAGTCGACCAGAGTGATTTATCTCATTGTCATTGTAACATTACCTAGTTTTTTTTTTTTTTTTTTTTTTTTTTTTTTTTTTTTTTTTTTTTTTTTTGTTTTTTGTTTTTTTTTTAATAATACTGTTTACAATCTATGGTTGGGGTAAGAGGTTGTCTTCAGCATTCATTGTGATGTCTGCTATATTATTATTTCAGTGAGGTACATTAGGTGGCAGTAGCCTGAACTAACTCAAGTGGAAGTTATCATTGAATTTGAACCTCATGTTTAATGTGATGTATGTCAGAATTCTAATTTTATGCTCAATATTACCTACTTTGTCTCTCTCTCTCTCTCTCTCTCTCTCTCTCTCTCTCTTTTCATCTTTGTAATTTGTGATAAGTAATTGTGTGATAAGACCTCGCCTGTTTACCTGGAGTTTACCTGGAGAGAGTTCCGGGGGTCGGCGCCCCCGCGGCCCGGTCTGTGACCAGGCCTCCTGTACCATCCATTATATCATTATATGTACCATATTATTACCACACATACAAGAGGTCTCTGAGTGTGTTTTTGGTGGGGTGTGTGTCGTATTGAGTGGTGGTGGTCTGGGTTGAGTATGGTTGGAGGTGTTCATTGAACTTGAGCACTTGTGTCTTGTGATCTATTTTGGACTTCTGACTTTGTAGTGAATATTTGCTCTTGCATAAGCTATAAGGGAAAGATAAGCGAGGAATTCTTGTGTTGTGAGTCTTACACCAGATATCATCACTGGCAAACATGGCAACTGTCATAGAGGAACCTATTTCTGCAGGTGATGGAAATGAAGATAGCTTCCAGACCTTTAAAAGTAAACAAAAGAGAAAAAGTGAGAAAGGGCTAGAGCGTCGACGTAGTCAGACTCACTTGACTCGTACACAATGTGATACTAAACGTCCTTGGTGCACAGAGGCTGCAAGAAGTCTTTCTTCAAAGGAAGAATGTGTTAAGCTGAACTTCCCTGACAACACCCCGCTGCCTGCTAAGTGTGCATGGCTAATGGAAGCTGTAAACAAGCATCCTAACTCAAGGATCCAATTTAGGAAAAACACACACAACTTTGTGTTTGTGGAACAGAATAAAGAGCTGATTAATGATCTACTTAGTACACCTTATGGGGATATTAAGCTGCTCCGACCTCCATCAGACACTCACCACTTTAAAAAATGGGTCAGTATCATAATCTTTGGATACCCTCTCTGCATGGACCCATCCCATCTGACTCTAAGTGAGCATATCATCAAGCCTAAAAGACTTAAAGGAAAATCCCAAATTATTGCCAGTTGGGTAGGTCCTGTGCCCCTCCCCCGGAATATCTGGGTGCATGGTTTACGTTTCCTAAACATCGAAGTGTACCTACCCCCTAAACGTAGGTGTTACAAATGCCAGCACTATGGCCATGTTGCAGTAGACTGTGGAATACTACATTCTTGGTGTGGTAAGTGTGCTGGGAAACATTCCACTAGAGAATGCACAGTAGGCCCTGACAGCCGAAAATTTAAGTGTATTAACTGTAAAGAAGTTGGGGTTACAGTCTCCCACAAGGACTGCAGTCAGAACCCAAACAACCTTCGATGTAAACCTGATAACAGTCCTTTAATGGTAACTGAGGATGGGGCCATCCAGTCTACCACAGCCAGATCTGAGACTGAACCTCTGCAAAGTGTGCAAGAACCCCACCTCACTGCAAAGGATTCTGGTGATACCAGAATGCCATCACACACACCAGCTGTGGAGGAGCTAGCCATCCCTGCTAGCACATATGGAACTACTGGTCTGCCACTACAGATACCTATGGCTACACCTGAATATGGGGATGAGTTTGTCATTTCTCCCAATACACACAACTACAACAGTCAGACGGACACCACACAGGTAACCTCCCTGGAAATTGGAGATGAGTCAGATGCACAGGACCTACCTGCAATGAATGATGAAACAGAGAACACTAATGTAACCATGGTACCTGTTAAGGTGATAGGTGTTAAAGAAAGCACTAACCCAGAAGTGCCATCCTCCGGAGAGGCATTGGATTCGTTAGACCTTCCTCATATTATAACAACTTTCCAGAAAAAAATTGAGCATCTTGAACAGATCCTGACAAGTTTAATAAATATATGTAATCAGGATGATGCTCTTGAGCATGGTGATGATGTCAAAAGTGCAGCAATCTCCGTTCAGCTTCCAGCAATTTGTGAGAAAGAAGCCCATAACTCTTGCCTTCAAGACTTGCCTTATCACTGGCTGCCAAAATGCCGAAAAATGCTTAAAAATAAAGGTCCTGAAGATAAAGACGTACAAACTATGCTATTTGCTCTTAAGTATCTGCACACTGTAGTCAAAGCATAATAGTTTTACCATCTTATGAGCAAGAGATTGTAATAACTCACTACAATGGATACATTACAAATCTTTTCATGGAACATTGCTTCCATCAGGAAGCGGTTGCCTGACTTACATCATATTAGTGCAACCAAGAATATTGATGTCATCTGTTTGCAGGAATGTAGATTGAAAGATGGAGCACCTCCACCAAACTTGCCTGGATATGCAGCTTATAACCTAAGGTCAACCAACTGTTGTGTGATGTATGTCAGAAAGAGCTTGCCACATTCACTCCTTTCCTTGCAGAGTCGAGTTAACATGCAGTATCATGGTGTCAAAGTATATGCAGGCGATTTTTCCATAAACATTTTTAATCTCTATGCCCCAGCGAACCAGCTTCGACCTGATGCTTTACCAGATCGCATCAATAGTGAACCTACCATCATTCTTGGAGATTTTAATGCCAGACATAAGAATATTGGTGGGTCTATAACAAACACCAATGGAACTAAACTAGTGAGATTGCTAAATGAGCATGATAATGTTCGAATTGTGGGCACTACTGAGCCTACTCACATATATGGTGGCATACTAGATCTGTGTCTTGGATTTAATACATCATATACGATGCATGACTCTGTCATAGTTGATGATCTTCTATCTGATCACTTCCCAAGACTAACAACTGTCAATCTTGATCACATCTCCAGCAATCAAGGAGCTAAATACAGAAGGAGGAAACTTATTCTCAAACCAGAACACAGAGACAACTTTATTAACCACTTGGATCAATGGTATAAGAATTACGAGCCCATTGGCACACAAAAATTTAATGATGATTTAATTACCACTATTGAGAGTGTTCTCACAGATCAAGTGGGCAGGAATAGGAAACAAAAACCCTCCACTATAAATAACAATAAAAACCAATGTAAATACTATAATGATCCACAGCTGCGCAATCTAACACATGCAGCTAGGAGGATTGGTAAAGCATACCGTGAATGTAGAACCCCAGACCTGCTCAGAACGTTCCAAGCTGCACTAACAAATGCAAGGAATAGAAAGGAAGAACTTAGGCAACAGGAATGGGAACAGTTTGTTAGTGGATTAAATAGGTCCACCCCTTTGAGTTTGGCTTGGAAAGGTATAAATAAAATAACCAGGAAAAAGACTGGCAATGTTGCTCATCCCTTTCCTCTTGAAAAAGCAAATGACCTCATAAATGACTGGTCCAAAACATCCAGGCATGAAAGCCTTCCATCTCATATTAGAAAAAATTTAGAGAGTACTTCTGAAGAAATGTTGAAACTGATTAATTTTATGAGCCAAAATATTGATGAGAGTGATTGCCTCTTTACCGAGTATGAATTAGATAATGCATTAACCAAAGGTCGATCAACTGCTCCTGGAGAGGATGGTATAACCTATGATATTCTCAGAACTCTAAGGCACGTGCCTGATAACCCTTTGTTGGCACTGTATAATCTCAGTTACATTGAGGGCGTTCTTCCTACTTCCTGGACCAATAGTCTCATTGTGCCTATCCCTAAGCCCCAACAGCCTGATACATTTAGGCCGATCTCCTTAACTAGTTGTCTTTGTAAAACTTTTGAAAGAATGATGCTTAACAGACTGTACTACAGAATCAGACATCAACTTTCCCCCTACCTCTATGGGTTCATGAAAGGTAAAAGTGTGCAGAACTGTATTTCCACCTTTCTCACTGCACACACCTCTACTAGTTTTACCACTTTTCTTGATCTAAAATCTGCATTTGATATTGCGAACAGAACCGTTATACTACATGAACTAGCCAAAATGAATATTGGTGGTAGCTTACTCTGCTGGATAATAGGATACCTGTCAAATAGAGTATCCTCTGTCCTTTACCAAGGCTTCAGAAGTGATTCTAAAGAAATGTCTTTAGGTACACCGCAGGGAGGAGTTCTTAGTCCCATGCTATTTAATATTCTGATTAATGCTCTCCTAAATGCTCTACCTGCCTCACCTAAACATATAGCTATAAGCTATGCTGATGATATCATGATCCATACAACAGGGCATAAGAAGATGAATACCATTCTTAATGAAGTTCAAGCAATTTGTAATCGACTAGGCCTCATAATATCTTCCTCTAAAACTAAGATATTAACAAGCAAACGACATCCCCCACCCATCTATTTGCAGGGTGAAATCATTAGCTACGTTAAAACTTACAGATATCTTGGTGTAGATGTACCCTTTAACAAATCCACTATACCACAACTAAACAAGAAATGTAAAGCTAGGCTAAATGCTCTCAAAGCTGTTGCTGGCTACAATCCCAACTATGGTGCAAATGTGAGAATCGTGAGAATGATGTACATAGCCTATGTTAGGTCCTTAATTGATTATGCTGCTCCCATGTTGATATTAGCTAGAGAAAGTTCTCTCCGACCCTTGGAGTTAATGCAAAATGAAGCTCTCAGGATTATTCTTGGCTGTCCCAGATCTACAAAAGTTCTTAACATGAGGAAGGAGCTTGGTATTTCTAGTATCAGTGATAGGATTGTTGAAATTAACACTGTACTCGGTATTAGAATGTTGAGAAACGAACCAGACACTGTCACAGTGAATCTTACGAAGTGTCTAGAGGTAAATACACACAGATCTAAATGGATTGTGAAAACGTGCAATTGCATTAAGTTTTATAACCTGCATGAACCCAGGGCAACATGGGTTTAGAACAGGTCGCTCCTGTCTGTCTCAACTATTGGATCACTACGACAAGGTCCTAAATGCACTAGAAGACAAAAACAAAGGGGGCAGTAAAGCAACAGCAAAGAACTACAGACCAATAGCACTAACATCCCATATAAAAATCTTTGAAAGGGTCCTAAGAAGCAAGATCACCACCCATCTAGAAACCCATCAGTTATACAACCCAGGGCAACATGGGTTTAGAACAGGTCGCTCCTGTCTGTCTCAACTACTGGATGACAAGGTCCTAAATGCACTAGAAGACAAAAAGAATGCAGATGTAATATATACAGACTTTGCAAAAGCCTTCGACAAGTGTGACCATGGCGTAATAGCTCACAAAATGCGTGCTAAAGGAATAACAGGAAAAGTCGGTCGATGGATCTATAATTTCCTCACTAACAGAACACAGAGAGTAGTCGTCAACAGAGTAAAGTCCGAGGCAGCTACGGTGAAAAGCTCTGTTCCACAAGGCACAGTACTAGCTCCCATCTTGTTCCTCATCCTCATATCCGACATAGACAAGGATGTCAGCCACAGCACCGTGTCTTCCTTTGCAGATGACACCCGAATCTGCATGACAGTGTCTTCCATTGCAGACACTGCAAGGCTCCAGGCGGACATCAACCAAATCTTTCAGTGGGCTGCGGAAAACAATATGAAGTTCAACGACGAGAAATTTCAATTACTCAGATATGGTAAACATGAAGAAATTAAATCTTCATCAGAGTACAAAACAAATTCTGGCCACAAAATAGAGCGAAACACCAACGTCAAAGACCTGGGAGTGATTATGTCGGAGGATCTCACCTTCAAGGACCATAACATTTTATCAATCGCATCTGCTAGAAAAATGACAGGATGGATAATGAGAACCTTCAAAACTAGGGAGGCCAAGCCCATGATGACACTCTTCAGGTCACTTGTTCTATCTAGGCTGGAATATTGCTGCACTCTAACAGCACCTTTCAAGGCAGGTGAAATTGCCGACCTAGAAAATGTACAGAGAACTTTCACGGCGCGCATAACGGAGATAAAACACCTCAATTACTGGGAGCGCTTGAGGTTTCTAAACATGTATTCCCTGGAACGCAGGAGGGAGAGATACATGATTATATACACCTGGAAAATCCTAGAGGGACTAGTACCGAACTTGCACACGAAAATCACTCACTACGAAAGCAAAAGACTTGGCAGACGATGCACCATCCCCCCAATGAAAAGCAGGGGTGTCACTAGCACGTTAAGAGACCATACAATAAATGTCAGGGGCCCGAGACTGTTCAACTGCCTCCCAGCACACATAAGGGGGATTACCAACAGACCCCTGGCAGTCTTCAAGCTGGCACTGGACAAGCACCTAAAGTCAGTTCCTGATCAGCCGGGCTGTGGCTCGTACGTTGGTTTGCGTGCAGCCAGCAGCAACAGCCTGGTTGATCAGGGGCTGATCCACCAGGAGGCCTGGTCACAGACCGGGCCGGGGGCGTTGACCCCCGAAACTCTCTCCAGGTAAACTCCAGGTATCACTGTAGGCAACAAGAGCATTTCACCCCTCCATGGAAGATGTGTTCATTTAATATCACATACCTACAAGTTCCTCCCAAGAAGCTCATTGCTAGTAATCCCTTCCTTAAATCTCTTGTTAGAGCAACTGCTCAAGAAGAAATTTCTCACCTAGCTGGTAGTAACAAGTTATCACAAGTTATATTCACTGATGGATCTAAACAGGAGTCTTCTGGCAGGGCTGCATCTGCTCTTGTTGCCACCTCCCTAGTTAAGAACGATAATAAATTTGTTGAGTTAGGCATAAGAATTAACAACTGGGCGTCTACACTGCAAACTGAATTGTTTGCAATCCTAATGGCGCTAAAGCTAACCTATGACACTGAGCTTGACTCTATCATCATTACTGATTCTATGTCATCATTGAAGGCTCTTGGCTCATATAATGACTCCAACAACATGCTCATTGGGGAAGCCAGGTATAGATACTCAAAAATTAGGGACAAAGGAATTAATGTACAATTGCTATGGATCCCATCACACATTGGATTACTCCTTCATTATAAAGTTGATATGTTAGCCAAGAAGAGTATCGAGAAGGAGAATGTAGAATATAACTTTGGTATAACTGTGTCTAGCATTAGGAATAATATTAGGAGAGAAGTAAATAATGAAAATGATTGTTATAGGAATGCAGTTAGAAGCCTGAGTAGATCTATAACCCACTATGATAACATGAACGTAGATAAGTATGTTTATGGAGCAACTTGCAATGTGAACAGACTGACTGATGTTGTAGTGGCCAGGCTTAGGCTTGGTTACAAGTACTTCTGGCAGTTTGGGAGACACACAGATGATGATCAAACTAAATGTAAATTATGTGATCAGGCATATGGTCACTCTCTTGAACACTATGTGCTTAATTGTCCACTTATTGAGGAATACAGAGACAGACAGTATAATAACCTATGTGACATGTCAAGATATCTTATTAATGAAAATAAGATACCAGATATACTAAGCAAATTTCCTAAATTTGCTTGTAACAGATAAGTGAACTATAGATATGTAGATATAAATCCATATGTATTCCTGTTAACCCTTTGGGGCCTAGTTCCTAGGCCTTTTGTGTATCCATATGCTCTCGCGCTACCGTCCACAGGATGGATATGGGGTGCACAATAAACTAGCCACTTCGGTGGCAAAATCTAAAAAAATCTAAAAATCTAAAGACCTGGGAGTGATCATGTCGGAGGATCTCACCTTCAAGGACCATAACATTGTATCAATCGCATCTGCTAGAAAAATGACAGGATGGATAATGAGAACCTTCAAAACTAGGGAGGCCAAGCCCATGATGACACTCTTCAGGTCACTTGTTCTATCTAGGCTGGAATATTGCTGCACACTAACAGCACCTTTCAAGGCAGGTGAAATTGCCGACCTAGAAAATGTACAGAGAACTTTCACGGCGCGCATAACGGAGATAAAACACCTCAATTACTGGGAGCGCTTGAGGTTCCTAAACCTGTATTCCCTGGAACGCAGGACGGAGAGATACATGATTATATACACCTGGAAAATCCTAGAGGGACTAGTACCGAACTTGCACACGAAAATCACTCACTACGAAAGCAAAAGACTTGGCAGACGATGCACCATCCCCCCAATGAAAAGCAGGGGTGTCACTAGCACATTAAGAGACCATACAATAAGTGTCAGGGGACCGAGACTGTTCAACTGCCTCCCAGCACACATAAGGGGGATTACCAACAGACCCCTGGCAGTCTTCAAGCTGGCACTGGACAAGCACCTAAAGTCAGTTCCTGATCAGCCGGGCTGTGCCTCGTACGTTGGTTTGCGTGCAGCCAGCAGCAACAGCCTGGTTGATCAGGCTCTGATCCACCAGGAGGCCTGGTCACAGACCGGGCCGCGGGGGCGTTGACCCCCGAAACTCTCTCCAGGTAAACTCCAGGTATACAGACTTTGCAAAAGCCTTCGACAAGTGTGACCATGGCGTAATAGCGCACAAAATGCGTGCTAAAGGAATAACAGAAAAAATAGGTCGATGGATCTATAATTTCCTCGCTAACAGAACACAGAGAGTAGTCAACAGAGTAAAGTCCGGGGCAGCTACGGTGAAAAGCTCTGTTCCACAAGGCACAGTACTCGCTCCCATCTTGTTCCTCATCTTCATATCCGACATAGACAAGGATGTCAGCCACAGCACCGTGTCTTCCTTTGCAGATGACACCCGAATCTGCATGACAATCTCTTCCATTGCAGACACTGCAAGGCTCCAAGCGGACATCAACCGAATCTTTCAGTGGGCTGCAGAAAACAATATGAAGTTCAACGATGAGAAATTTCAATTACTCAGATATGGTAAACACGAGGAAATTAAATCTTCATCAGAGTACAAAACAAATTCTAGCCACAAAATAGAGCGAAACACCAACGTCAAAGACCTGGGAGTGATCATGTAGGAGGATCTCACCTTCAAGGACCATAACATTGTATCAATCGCATCTGCTAGAAAAATAACAGGATGGATAATGAGAACCTTCAAAACTAGGGAGGCCAAGCCCATGATGACTCTCTTTAGGTCACTTATTCTATCTAGGCTGGAATATTGCTGCACACTAATAGCACCTTTCAAGGCATGTGAAATTGCTGACATAGAAAATGTACAGAGAATCTTCAGGGCACGCATAACGGAGATAAAACACCTCAATTACTGGGAGCGCTTGAGGTTCCTAAAACTGTATTCCCTGGAACACAGGCGGGAGAGATACATGATTATATACACCTGGAAAATCCTAGAGGGAATAGTACCGAACTTGCACACGAAAATCACTCACTACGAAAGCAAAAGACTTGGCAGACGATGCAACATCCCCCCAATGAAAAGCAGGGGTGTCACTAGCACGTTAAGAGACCATACAATAAGTGTCAGGGGCCCGAGACTGTTCAACTGCCTCCCAGCATACATAAGGGGGATTACCAACAGACCCCTGGCAGTCTTCAAGCTGGCACTGGACAAGCACCTAAAGTCGGTTCCTGATCAGCCGGGCTGTGGATCGTACGTTGATTTGCGTGCAGCCAGCAGCAACAGCCTGGTTGATCAGGATCTGATCCACCAGGAGGCCTGGTCACAGACCGGGCCGCGGGGGCGTTGACCCCCGAAACTCTCTCCAGGTAAACTCCAGGTAGTGATAGTACAATAGCCATACATTGTGGGCCTCTACCTGAGACTAATAGAACACTGTCGTCTTCAGACATCAGAAGCTTACACTAGACGCTGATGGGCATATTGTTTACATAGCATAAGAGGAGTAACGAGCCCAGAATACTACCTTGTGGAACACCACATGAATTATCGGCAGGGGTTGTGATTCCTGATTGGTGACCTTGACAATTTGTTTCCTGTTTCTCAAGTTGGACTTCAATCAGTCTACAGAACCTATACCTGGAGGGTGTTCTGGGGGTCAACACCCCTGTGGCCCGGTCCATGACCAGGCCTCGTGGTGGATCAGGACTTGGTCAATAAGGCTGTTACTGCTGGCCGTACACAAACCAACGTATGAATCACAGCATGGCTGGTCAGATACTGACTTTAGGCGCCTGTCCAACTCTCTCTTGAAAACAGCCAGGGGTCTATTGGTAATCCCCCTTATGTATGCTAGGAGGCAGTTGAACAGTCTTGGGCCCCGGGCACTTACTGTGTTGTCTCTTTGTGTATTCATGGCACTGCTGCTTTGCATTTGAGGATGGAGGGGATGTTGCACCACCTGCCGATGGAATGATTTCAGAGTGCAGATTTGGGACTAGTCCCTCTACGATTTTGGAAGTGTATATTATGATGTATCTTTCTCTCCTGCATTCCAAGGAGTACAGGTCTATGGGCTTCAGTCGTTCCCAGTAATTGAGGTATATTCTGTACATTCGGTATATTCGGTATATTCTGTCCTGATAAGATTTCGTTCGGATTTTTAACCCCGGAGGGTTAGCCACCCAGGATAACCCAAGAAAGTCAGTGCGTCATCGAGGACTGTCTAACTTATTTCCATTGGGGTCCTTAATCTTGTCCCCCAGGATGCGACCCACACCAGTCGACTAACACCCAGGTACCTATTTGCTGCTAGGTGAACAGGACAACAGGTGTAAGGAAACGTGTCGAATGTTTCCACCCGCCGGGAATCGAACCCGGGCCCTCCGTGTGTGAAGCGGGAGCTTTAGCCACCAGGCCACCAGGCCACCTCCTGGAGATTTTGTCCAGGTAGTCGGGAATAATATGCAGGAAGGAATGCAATAAATGACCTCATAGGGGACAGGAGCCGTAGTGGGGAAACTAGTGTAGTCAAAGATAAGATAAAACCAATACTGCAAACTAGAAATATCACAGGAAATAGCAAACAAGAGGACTCCACTAGCAATAGTGAGGATATATTATCAAAACCAACTGGTGGGAGCTCCATTGTTGGTGCTAGGGAGGATAGGAATAAGACAGGTAAACATGCACCAACAGGGAATACAGTCACAGAAACCCAAGGCAAACGGAAACCAAGCCTGTGCAGATACTATGCACTTGGTATCTGCAGACATGGGAAATCTGGAAAAACAGATGGGACGTGCAACTATGACCACCCTAGAAAATGCCATGCCCATATGACAACAGGAAAATGCAAACTCCCTTCCTGTAAGCTTTTTCACCCTGAAATGTGTACCTCTTCAGTACAGGAAAGACTGTGCTATAATTTAAATTGCCAGGCACACCATCTAAAGGGGACAAAAAGATACAAAACATCCAGGCCATGGGAAAACCTGGATAGCCACAGCCACTCAAGAGGGAGAGGTTTTTTAGTGCCAGGAAGGAAAAAAAACTGGCAGGAAATGGCAGAAATCGTACACCAAATCCAGTCATTCCTGGAGTGGAACCACAGTCGATGGCCTCCACTCCAAACCAACAGATACAGATACTAATGCCGGAAAAAAAATCCCCCCCAGTACCAACAATACCACCAGTCCGATGACATTCTTCTTTGCAAACATACAGGGTCTAAAGCCAGCATCAAACAACAAAATACCTTTCATCCATGGACGGCTTGTAGAGGCAAAGGGAATGTTCGCGGCTTTCACTGAGACCCACATAAAGGATCACTTGGACAACGAAATATGGATCCCAGGTTACAACCTATACAGATGCGACAGAGTGAACAGGCAAAAGGGGGGGGGGGGTTGGCCTGTACATTGCAGAGTCACTTGTTTGCACAGAACTGCTTAATGCCTCAAATGATGTAGTGGAAGTTTTAGCAGTAAAGATCGAGAACCAAAACCTAGTCATTGTAGTCTACAAGCCTCCGGATGCAACATCCCAGCAATTCCAGGAACAGCTGTTAAAAATTGACCACTGTCTGGAAAATCTTCCAGCTCCTGCACCCAACATCTTGCTCCTGGGGGATTTCAACTTAAGGCACCTAAAATGGAGGAATATAGCAAATAATATTGTTGCAGTAATAACACCAGGAGGCAGCTCTGATGAAAACTCACACTCACATGAGCTTTTAAATCTCTGCACAAAATTCAATTTAAACCAGCAAATAATAGAGCCTACTAGACTTGAGAATACACTAGACCTCATCTTCACTAACAATGATGATCTGATAAGAAATGTCACCATATCAAAAACAATATACTCAGATCACAACATAATTGAGGTTCAGACATGTATGCGCGGAGCCCCAGACCGACATAATGAGATTAGTCACGAGGGAGCATTCACCAAATTCAACTTCAATAACAAAAACATAAAGTGGGACCAAGTAAACCAAGTCCTAACCGATATAAGCTGGGAAGATATACTAAGCAACACAGACCCCAACGTATGCCTAGAACAGATTAACTTGGTGGCACTCGATGTATGCACAAGGCTTATTCCTCTAAGAAAAAGGAGGAGTAGATGATAAAATAGAAAGAGACAGGCGCTCCCTTTACAGGCGACGGAAAAGAGTAGCAGAGCGGCTAAAAGAGGTCAACGTATCTGAAATGCGTAGGGAGACACTGGTCAGAGAAATAGCAAGCATCGAACTTAAGCTAAAGGAATCTTATAGGAGTCAGGAATCGCGGGAAGAACTAAAAACCATAAATGAAATCGAAAGAAACCCAAAGTATTTCTTCTCCTATGCCAAATCAAAGTCGAGAACAACGTCCAGTATTGGGCCCCTACTTAAACAAGATGGGTCCTACACAGATGACAGCAAGGAAATGAGTGAGCTACTCAAGTCCCAATATGACTCAGTTTTTAGCAAGCCGCTAACCAGACTGAGAGTCGAAGATCAAAATGAATTTTTTATGAGAGAGCCACAGAATTTGGTTAACACAAGCCTATCTGATGTTATCCTGACGCCAAATGACTTCGAACAGGCGATAAATGACATGCCCATGCACTCTGCCCCAGGGCCACACTCATGGAACTCCGTGTTCATCAAGAACTGCAAGAAGCCCCTATCACGAGCCTTTACCATCCTATGGAGAGGGAGCATGGACACGGGGGTCGTCCCACAGTTACTAAAAGCAACAGACATAGCCCCACTCCACAAAGGGGGCAGTAAAGCAACAGCGAAGAACTACAGACCAATAGCACTAACATCCCATTTCATAAAAGTCTTTGAAAGGGTCCTAAGAAGCAAGATCACCACACATCTAGAAACCCATCAGTTACACAACCCAGGGCAACATGGGTTTAGCACAGGTCGCTCCTGTCTGTCTCAACTATTGGATCACTACGACCAGGTCCTAGATGCACTAGAAGACAAAAAGAATGCAGATGTAATATATACAGACTTTGCAAAAGCCTTCGACAAGTGTGACCATGGCGTAATAGCGCACAAAATGCGTGCTAAAGGAATAACAGGAAAA